>NC_064614.1:701427567-701730597 GCF_023898315.1 Schistocerca nitens | reverse complement strand
ACTGGCAAAGAAATCCGATATGTCACAGTTGGTTGTGTTTCGATATCAATCCGATTAGGTTCTGGGTTCGAATCCCTGTCCAACACAAAGCTTTACCTCACGGCATTTCAAGTAAGTTACTTGTGAAGAAGCAATATTTAACATCTCTCGTAGTTCGTTAACAGGGAAAAGAGATGCTGGGGAGGAATTCGCGTCCGTTAAAAATGTTTGTGTTATGTAATTTAAAGTTTATATTTGCTAACTGATACTGTCTAAAATCGAGGTATATCACTCTCTGTATGCCTAATCAGGAATGACTGTTAGTTTGCGTCAGTCACGAAATCTTTGCTTAGTCCCTGACCTGGGTTTGAATCCATATACAGAACGAGACGGTTCGTCGTGTCATTTGAAGTTCATACATATTCTCAACTAGCTGCTCGTGGATAACTTAAATTTTTAATATCATTTTGTGTTAAATAATAAGTACTGTATGTTACTTTGAAGAGGAAATCATGAATACGACGAACTTACTACGCGCATTACCTATCTGTTGTAATAATGAGAGTGGTAACATTTCAGGTATGTCATTTATTGTAATAAATGTGAGCTTACAAGCCTTAAGGACAATCTTACCTGTGATAAGGTGTTCCCTGATATTTGTAGGATCGTGGTATTACCTTACATCATTAGTTACTGCGATACAGAGCAGTGTTTTCTAGTGGTGACTTGTTGGAACCATTTTCAATAGTCAAACGACTGTACGAAGGAGCGATTAGAGGACCTGCTAGACAGCTGCGTTATGCCGGTTGCATGCGAATCAGGCGAAATGCAATTCAGTTCGTTCGGATACTTTTGAGTATGACTGTACGTTTGGAGCACAGCAATGTAAGGTAGTGAAACACAGACAATGTGAAAACTGAAGAGAATCAAACCGTTTGAGATGTGGTGCGGCGGAAGAGTGTTGAAGGAAAGGTAGACTGACAAGATAGTGAATGAGGAAGTTCGCCGCAGAATCAGTGAGGAGAAGAACATACCGAAAACACTGACAAGAAGAACGGTCAGTACGTTAGGATATATGTTAAGATAACAAGATTTTTGGTACAGAATGGAGTTGTAGAGTGTAAGAACTGTAGGGGGGGACAGAGACTGAACCACATCCAAGAAATTACCGAGGACATAGGGTACAAGTGACAAGTGGTACTCTGAAATTAATAGGTTAGCGCAGGAGGAGACTTCGTGCTGTGATGCATCATCCGGTCAGAAGACTGATGGTTTAAAGAAGAAAGTACCTTGACGTTCTGAAGAGGACATTTGAGCTCTTTCATTGATTATGGAGCAGCCTCCCCACCAATTTAATACGCTATTGGAGTGTATTTTTCTTTTCTTTTATCTTTCCCATGACTTTGTATATGTGTCACACACAAAGAAAAATATGTTGTTTGAACTGCAATACTATTTTCATTGTAACTATATATATATATATATATATATATATATATATATATATATATATATATATATAGTATTGCAGTTCAAATAACATATTTTTCTTTGTGTGTGCCACATATACAAAGTCATGGGAAAGATAAAAGAAAAGTAATTGATTACAGCCCCATCCACAATCGTAGTCCTGCCTTCCTTGGTACCAGGTCTATATATATATATATATATATATATATATATATATATATATATATATATATATATATATAGAGAGAGAGAGAGAGAGAGAGAGAGAGAGAGAGAGACCTGGTACCAAGGAAGGCAGGACTATGATTGTGGATGGGGCTGTAATCAATTACTATTGGTTAGTTTATTTTTCAATCACTTACACTTTATTTGAATACAACAACAAATAAAATGTTACAATAAATTAATAAGTGTTCCACGGCTGAAGGCCTTAATGACAACAAATTCAAACTATTTTTCGGCTGAAGGCCCCAATGGTGATAATTTAAAAACTGTTTCACGGCTGAAGGCCCGAATAGCAATCTCTTAAGAACCAGTTAAACATCTTCAAACTTGAAATTACAGTTATTAAATTACCTTTTCTTCTTTTTTTAAAAAAAGAAACAATCATCATATCTGACCAAACCAAGGGGAGGGGGGGGGGGGGGGGGCACGGACGTTGCTGCAAGGATCGACCTGGGAAAGTTCCTCAAAACTTCGCAAGCGATGAGACAGGCAGCCAAGAGTTGCATTCACTTCACGAGATGGTAACTCAGACTAGGGACAGTTTAAACGCATGACCAATAATCATTTGCCGAATCTACCTAACGTCTAATGACCAGTGCAACGATGGACTGACACACCCAAGCTGGAACTGGCGGTGAGCACTACGTCTTCAGACTCCGGTGTTTAGTTCATGTGGAAGCAGAAAGGAACCACTATTACCAGAGTAGGAAAAAAGAAAGAAACACTACCTGGCCCACAAATCAAGGAAGCTGTCGAACTACACGCCTTACCGGACAGCAGCAGCAAGGCGAGACAAAGTATACTGCCGTAACATACACTAACCTCCAGGACAGGTAACTGGGGCGTTAGCGGCCACTAGACAGGAAAAATACCACTGGTTGAACTTCACAAATAGTAACATAAGAATGCAACAATTAATAATACAAAGTGGAGGAAGGCTAATTAGGTTCGCCTTCCCAAAAGCTCCACACGCTGCTCTTCACCTCGGGGCATTGATAGCAGCAACACGCAAGCAAATGGCAAGATCTCACAATGGTGGAGGTTTCACTACTTGAATTAAGGCCCACTCAACTTAAACTTCCTGGTTTCAGTTGACAACAATGTTGTACCCCTCGCTACTACAGCCGTTCCATCCGGCAGTGCATGCGTGCCACCAATGGTCCCAGCGTGTTCTCGACTGCGCGGACCTGGCTGCTCCTCTGTGCCAACCGAACTGCCGACTCGCACGACACGGCAACACCACAACGTCGCCCCATAAATAGTACCACCGTTACTAGAAATCCATAACCGCCACTGCTGCCGCTAGTGGACAGACACCACTTGAAAATGGAGTGGCACCAATGAGCACAAGAAGAAGACGACAACCGTAACTATACCAACTAAACGATGCCAACGTAGCAATGGCACCAACGCGAGCCGCAGCACAGCTCGTATATATATGTTTATATTCTCTGTGTATTTCTATAAGCTTCGTTTTGGTAGGAAATATTTTATCAGTGTAACAAAAAATTGTGAGTGAGGAAATGACGGCTGATGAGTGAAGGAGTCCAATGGAGGTATCGGGAAGTGTTAAGACCGTCGGGATCTTTCACAGAGTAAATTTGCGAGAAATTAATTAGTTTGTATGGGACGGAGCAAGGAGGACATCAAAAGCAGACTAGCCCTACCAAAAAGGGCACTCCTGCCCAAGAGAAGTCTACTAGTATCAAACATAGGCCTTAATTTGCGGAAGTAATTTACGAGAAGGCACGTTTGGAGCATATCATCTTATGGGTATGAAACATGGACTGTTGGAAAACCAGACAGAAGAGAATCAAAGCATTTGAGATGTGGTGCTACAGAAAAATGTGGAAAATTAGATGGACTAATAACGCAAAGAATGATATAGTTGTGCGCAGAACTGAAGGGGAAAGGAATATTTGGGAAGAACTGACAACAAGAAGGGACATGATGATATGATATCTGTTAAGACATCAGGGAATGACTTCCATGGTACTAGAGGGAGCTGTAGAGGGAAAAAACTATAGAGGAAGACAGAGTTCGGAAAACATCCAGCAAGTAACTGGCAACTAATTGTGGACGTAGGTAGTAAGTGCTGCTCTGATATGGAGAGGTCGGTACAGGAGATAAATTCGTGGCGGGCCGCATCAAACCAGTCAGAAGACTTATGACACAAAAAAAGGGTGATCGAAAGAGGAGCAGCTTGGAAGATCTCAGGGACAGCATTTTTGGCTGAGAATATTGCCATTTTACTTGGAGAGACGAGCTGAAAGCCAGAACTTTTTGCAAAATGATTGCTTCATTGTTATTGCTATAGCTTACTATTACTCCGGTAAGAAGATTTTATTTCAACAATAGACACAAAACAGGAAAGCGCAGCAGGTGAGGACCCAGGAGAACAGCCCACAACCATACGAGAAAGTAGATATCTCAAGAGCGTCACAGAAACCAACTGGTGAAAGAGCCGAAATAGGTCGAACAATCAATAATCTGGAGCAATCACAATAATAGAGTCCTGCTACATCTTGATTTATTCGAGCAGCAAAATTATTTTCTGTGATATTTAAGACAAAACGGAAACTGTGACTTTTACTGTTTAATGGACTTAAGAGTGGACATTGTCCGAGATTGTTCTGTGCATCGAATTGTGATTTATTTTCAAAAGTCTGACCAAACAGTGTGAGGGTGTAACCTACTGATCATTTACGTTAAATCAGAAATAATAAACTGACTGCTCTCCATTTAAATACACCCTTAATTCGTTTTATTCGTTGGACGTGCGATACCACTGTTCGCAATATTGACTAACCCGACAAATTCATTCCCACTTCCTGTTTGGAAGCATTAAAGTCTTATTGAAAGTACACTGGAGCAACTGTGAAATTTAATTTCCGTTTTGGTAATTAATTTTCTAATTAACGACGTAGCATCTTCACTGACCGAGGTTCTGTGATCCTGCATCACACCAGCAGCAAAGAGTTGCAGTTCATCACAGGGTGAGCGGTATCAGCGATTCAGAGATTAAGTATCGGCCGCCATATTTCTTGCTGCGTCGTGCAAAACAAACATTTGACAAACTATTAAGTTAATGGGTATTAAATTAAAAGAACATTGTTAGCGTCCCTTAAGAAAATAATTGACAGGGTTTCACCAAATGTCAGTTACATTTGTTACAGTGAGAATATTTCAGTCATGTAATGTAACGGAACTGTGTTAGCATTAGAGTCTGTATGTAGAGTACCATTTTTCGATTCTTATTGTGCAGTTGCACGTCCTTCTCCACAGGCAACTGTGAAACAGTTTCGCCGCGGGAAAGTCATAGCAGCGCGAACGCCTTTCCGCCGAAACCGTAGAGGGTGTCGTCCTATCTCTTGGGAATAGTTTTCTTAAACACTTCGTGCTAAACGAGATTAAAGCGAGAGTAGCTTTTGCTTAAACGTATCACATTAAAGATTGGGCTTGTTGGGAAATATAAAATTTAGCAGAGAGCAACAATGAATTTAGAATTCATACAGAAGTGACACTATCATTCGCCTCATTTAAGTACTAATCTGTACTAGGATTAACTAACTCTGGATAGGATTCACAATGTCACATGCAACTGAAAATTACAGTAGTCGACATTTTGTTTTTGCTTTCGATCTGAATATCTTACACTACACCGATTTGTCAACACAAATCAATAAAGCACTTCTGTTCACTTTCTGTTTGCATGACGATTACACCAAACATAATTAAATTACTAGTCCAAACATTCACTTTTAGTATCAGGTAGTTGATCATCATTAAAACATTTGGATATTTATATCTACGTATGTTTTTATTTGCATTCATTGTGTTCAATGGCGAATTTGAGTGCATGAGGCTGTTACATTGCTCATGTCATTCAAGCATAAGAAGAAAGCAAGCCACAAAGAAGTTGCAGAGATCTATTTAGTAGGATTTGAAACTTCTTGTGTGAAGCAGAATCTGCGAAAAGGGAAGCGGCATTTCAAATTAATTTTTGGACACATGGGTGTTGTTGTGAATACAACGCGTGACGTTTTTGTAAACTCTTATTATCAGAAAATTATAGACAGCGTGAGGAGATTACTGGTTATGCACATTTATGGCAATTACAATTGGAGATTAGATCACTGATTTACAATCTCTACTATGTTCTGTAAAACTGTCTTAACTGAAATCAGCCGCAGCTGCGATAGCTGTTTATCCAGTAAGAAGGCAGCAGAAGAGAAGAAGTTGTACCGTTTTAACGTCCGACCTGACACCTAATAACTGTTTAATAAGCAGTATTTGAAGCTACGTTATCAGCAGTGTTTCTGTGAGCTGTTCTTGCGCTAAATTAAACATGCGATATACGAGAGCCAATCATAAAGTCTTTGTCCCTATTTTTTTAGCCAAATTACGGCTGTAAATGCGAAGCCAACATATCCATTCCCAGCGTCGGACCTTTGTTGGCTCTTGTCGACCGTAACTTCCGGTAACTCCGCCGCACGGCGCTGCTGTCAGTTGTTACGCTTCACACGTCCATGGCGTTACGGCAACGCAGTGTGATTTGTTTTCTATGGAGCAAGGGAGGAACGCCCATCGAGATCTACAAAGAAATGTAGCCCATGTATGGGGAAAGCTGTCTGACATTGAGCAGGCCCTGACATAAAGAGGAAAGAGGGGGGGGGGGGGAGGGGCAAACCGTGGTATCTGTCCCGGGCAGCAGTTTCAGGGGGCGCCAAATTCATATTCTTTAGCGCCTAACATGCAGCTCACGTTGGTCTGTCGATTATTCATATGATTCTGAAACGCATCCCTGTTGGTTTTTTGAACATTTCTGAAGACATTCTAAGTTGATTTCTGAACGAATCATAAGTTGATCAAGAAATAAAAAACTTCTCCGCAAACAAAAGGGGATGGAGCTATACGACCTGAGCCGAATAAAGCTGAAGGGGCGGATACTAATTGCTGTTTGGTTATGTGGTTGACTGGTTGTGCGAATGGTAAGATTTGCTGTAATTATTAGCGAAATCCATAAATTCAGACTACCAGAGTGGAAATAAACGACTAAATGGAATAACAGGTAAGAAAGATTACATTTAATCTTTTCGATGTATCCAAGATAATGAAATTTTGATAGAAAATTTTTGCCAGATCGCTACAGTACTAACGGCTAGTTGTACAGTCCCCTTCAGCAGCCACTTAAGTTCTATTCTCGGAATAGCGCGGAAAACGTGATGAACACTTAATAACGCCTAACCGGACAATAAACGCGATATAACTAAACTGGTGATTCTGGCAGGGTTAGTGAATTAACTGGAGAATAAGTTTTGACAATCGCAAGAATAGTGATACGTCGCGCAGTTGGTACTTCTGTCCCGCTAGTGTCATCTTTGCTTTCGATTTTTCTCTGGCCGGCCGCGAGTCAGTTGTTCATCGCGGGTTCGGCTATTTAAGTCCGCAGTGTCGAGGCAACGATCTCTCTGTCGTCTGTCGGTCGCGAGGTACTACGGGGTCGGGAAGTTGGCCTCTTACTTGGTGCGCATGCTCATTGCGCGTGTTACGAGTGGAGTGTTGCGGCCGGAGTTGGGTTCTCGCACCTGGTTTTGTGCTCACACGCAGTTGAACGTTGAGAGGAAGAGGTTGCCGGAGCGTCGCCTGGATTAAACGTCCGCCTGCTCATATGTGTGAGTTTGGTCCCGAGTGTGCCGTGGCAAGTTAAGTCACACGCGCCATGATGACGTGGCTCAGGCATTCCACCTTGGTTTCTTACTACCCGATAAAGGATCAGCAGATATACATGTAAGCAAGACTGGTGAGCTACTCGTTATTTAGCGATTGTATGTTTATGGTGGTTCTAACCGTGCTTTTTAAATACAAGTACCTACACATTAGTGACGAGTAACGAAAGACAATGCTGTTTCGTAAAATCACATTTGTTTCATGAAGTATAGTTCTGTTCGGCCTTGTCTTTAGAATAAACTCAGCTGTTACTATCGTGTGGTGTTACGGTATTTAAGTGAATGCTTAAGTTGCTGAGCTAAAAAACCTTTTCCAAGCGAACTTTCCTGTTTTAAATGTTAAGGTTTTATGTCTTGTGTAGTACGAATGAGTAAATGCGAGTGTGCTGTTGTAGTTGAGTTAAGTTTCAGTTACGTGGAGCGCAATGAATTTCGTCCGGTTCGGTGGGGCGTGATATCAGGACTTGACGACTTGGCCGTTGCCACCGGAACAGTGATTTGTTTGACCGGCTCCATGTGGAGGCCCTCTTCCTCGGTCACGTCTTTAAGTTGAGTATTGCCTCGCTCTTTGTTTCTTGCTCCGTCAGGTCGTTAAGCTTGGTACCCCGTTCGTCCTCCATTCTGGCGAATGTGCTTCGGGCTTGTAATGTTGAGTGGCACTCTGTCATTAGTCCCCGATCAGATTCATTAAGGCTCTACTTGGTTGATTGTCCTTTTTTATCACCCAGAATGTTGTTATTTGTACCTTGTGTGTGAGTTGTAAAGGTTTAAATTTTTATAATGCAAGGTTTTACGTTTGTATGGAACCAAGCAATCTTTAAATGCTAAGGGTCTCTTTTACAAATTGTTCGTTATTTTAATTACTGTTTATTTGTACTGACATCTACTTGATTATTCTTTAGTCAGAAGTTGTTCACCAGCTGCCTTCAGTAGGGAGCGTTAAGATTTTAGAAGTTACCTTTTTATTCCTTGGTTTTTTAATATTTATTTACATTATTCCTTTGGTATGAAATGTTATTGCAAAGGGAAGTCATTGTATAGCCTAGTCTTGCCGGTTTTGAGTTTGGCAAGTTGGTTTTATTAAATGTTTGTGTGAGGAACAACTTTAATTAATGCTTTATACATTGGTTAAGTAAATGTACGTAGGGGTTTGAGAAAAATTTTATTGTAATTGTGGTGAGGTTATTAAACAACAAGCTGTCTTGCTGTATTAAATTGTGTAAGATAAATGAAATTGTTTAACACAAGCTGTGTATGTTTGATATTATAGCCCTGCTGTTTTGTGTGTAATGCTAAGATGCAAATGCGGCTCCCTAATAGTTACAGAATTAGTGATGACAAAATTGTTTGTTAGAACGAGGAAGGAGAAGAAGCAGGGACATAACACAAATTATATGGAAGAATATGACGATTCCAAATTTATATAAAAATTTCGTGCTACTACTACTTTTCGATCTCATGTAAATGTGTAAATGCGGTAGATAAAAATGATCATTTGTGCCAAAACATTCTCGTTGTTTCGGCGTGTGTTACAATTGCTGCAATATTGGAAAGGCCTATTTCGTTTTATCTTGCAGACAGTGACAAATAAAGAGTAATCAAATCGAGAAACCATACCACTCTTGGGTACTATTCGTATTAACAGCTTTTTCAGTATTACACAACGGAATTTTTATTTTTCATGTAGCAGAACTTCTGACGAAATTTGAGCAGGTAATAGATTCTTTCTTAGAAAGGAAAGCGCTCCGTGTAAGGTTGTAGCAAGATTGAAGAAATGTGTACTGTCTTGGTTTTCTCTTGTCTTCGCTGGTTTTATGTTTCCTGTATTTAATTTTATATCATAAAAAAGAGAAAGTTATTAGCTAACGGGCGATAAACAGTGCATATTTCTTGACGAGTTCTTATTCTCCCGGTCACAGATTATCCTACCCAGAATAACTGTCATTTCTTTTTCTATTAAGGGGGGGGGGGAAGAGGGGGGGTTATGACGAAAAACTGGCCGACTGGAAATAGGTGAGGCACCACTGGACATTTTAATTTCCATTGCCCTGAATGTAGGTTTGATGGTTTTCACTGCAAAATATACACGCTTGAATTCCACAGAGCGACTGTACGGCTGGTCCCGGCGGAGTTTCGAGTCCTCCCTCGGGCATGGGTGTGTGTGTTTGTCCTTAGGGTAATTTAGGTTAAGTAGTGTGTAAGCTTAGGGACGGATGACCTTAGAAGTTAAGTTCCATAAGATTTCACACACGTAGAACGACATACAGTAACGTGCGATAGAAAAATGCTGTCTGAAGAGGCGTGGTACTGTACTTTGGCACACTTAAGACCAAATGACATGTCTTACATTTCCTCGAACATGTATGTTTTGGATATCAAACTCATCAGAAAGATATGCTCTACAAAATGAACATACACTACTGGCCATTAAAATTACTACACCAAGAAGAAATGCAGATGATAAACGGATATTCATTGGACAAATATATTATACTAGAACTGACATGTGATTACATTTTCACCAGAAATGGGTGCATGGATCCTGAAAAATCGGTACCCAGAACAACCCCCTCTGGCCGTAATAACGGCCTTGATACGCCTCGGCGTTGAGTCAAACAGAGATTGGATGGCGTCTACAGGTACAGCTGCCCATGCAGCTTCAACACGATACCACAGTTCATCAAGACTAGTGACTGGCGTATTGTGACGAGCCAGTTGCTAGGCCACCATTGACCAGACATTTTCATTTGGTGAGAGATTTGGAGAATGTGCTAGCCAGGGCAGCAGTCGAACATTTTCTGTATCCAGAAAGGCCCGTACAGGAACTGCAACATGCGATCGTGCATTATCCTGCTGAAATGTAACGTTTGTCAGGGATCGAATGGAGGGTAGAGCCACGGGTCATAATACATCTGAAATGTAACGTTCACTGTTCAATGTGCCGTCATTGCGAACAAGAGGTGGCCGAGACGTGTAACCAATGGCACCCCATACCATCACGCTGGGTGATACGCCAGTATGGCGATGACGAATACACGCTTCCAATGTGCGTTCACCGCGATGTCGCCAAACACAGATGCGACCATCTTGATGCTGTAAACAGAACCTGGATTCATCCGAAAAAATGACGTTTTGCCATTCGTGCACCCAGGTTCGTCGTTGAATACACCATCGCAGGCGCTCCTGCCTGTGATGCAGCGTCAATGGTAACCGCAGCCATGGTCTGCGAGCTGATAGTCCATGCTGCTGCAAACGTCGTCGAACTGTTCGTGCAGATGGTTGTTGTCTTGCAAACGTCCCCATCTGTTGACTCAGGGATCGAGACGTGGCTTCATTGAATCTCGACCAACACGAGCAGCAATGTCGCTATACGATAAACCGCAATCGCGATGGGCTACAATCCGACCTTTGTCGAAGTCGGAAACGCGATGGTACGCATTTCTCCTCCTTCCACGAGGCATCACAACAACGTTTCACCGGGCAACGCTGGTCAACCGCTGTTTGTGTATGAGAAATCGGTTGGAAACTTTCCTCACGTCAGTACGTTGTAGGTGTCGCCACCGGCGCCAACCTTGTGTGAATGCTCTGAAAAGCTAATCGTTTGCATATCACAGCATCTTCTTCCTGTCGGTTAAATTTGGCGTCTGTAGCACGTCATCTTCGTGATTCAACAATTTTAATGGTCACTGGTGTATATCTGAAAAAAAATTTTTTTTTTAATTTTTGACCTCATATCTCAAACGCTCGAGTGCGAGAGGGGGGGGGGGGGAGTGGGGGCACCACTATCAATCTTTTAAGAGTGCGAGAGGGGGGGGGGGAGTGGGAGCGCCACTATCAATCTTTTAACCTGGTTCGAAAGTATCGTAGATCCGGGGTGTCATTAAGAATTTTGAGGTGGTGGTGTTGTGAGTTCGAAAAAGGCCGTATAGTCTTGCATGACAATGAGCGGTCGGGGAGGTCGCGTTCGTTGCTGACTGACAACATTTCCCTCGCTGAAGTAACGGTGGAAGCAGATCGGCGTGTGTACATCACGGCCATTTGCCGGGAGCTTGGAATATCGTATGGGAATGCTTACGACATCGTTCATGGGTCCTTAGGGAACCGGAGGGTTTCATGTGGGTCGGTGCATTATGCTGACATGATGAATGGCAAGCGAATGTTGTTTTCACTTAATCATCTGGGATGGTACTTCAAGGAGGGTGAAGGTTTCCTCGACCGCATTGTTACTGGCTATGAAATGTGGATACTGCATTTAACTCCGGAATCCAAGCAGCAGAGCGTGGTGTAAAAACATTCGTGTTCGCCTGTGATAAAAAAGTTCCGTTCAGTGCCATCAGTTGGGAAAGTTACGTTAACGGCGTTCAGGGATAGCCGTGAAGCGCTCCTGCTGGGTTTCACACCACAAGGTGCGACCATCAATGCCGACAGTTATTGTTGTGCAGTCACGTCTGAGGGCTGCCATCAGGAGAAGGCGCCGAGGGATTCTCAATGTGGACAACGCGATTCTGCTCCGCGATAATGCGAGACCACATGTGACAATAAGAACTGCCGAAAATCTGGCACGGCAGTGATTCACAAGTAACGAAGAAGCCAAGAAAGTAGTCCGACGGTGGTTCCATAGTCAGTCTACCTCAGGGGCATCTCAAATTTATTGCTGCGATGGCACAAATGTGTAAAACGCTGTGGAGACTATGTGAAAAAATAATGTAAGGTACGTAGACTAGGATGTATAGTTGTCATTACCTGTATGTACTATACTTCGACTAATAAAAAATAGGGGCAAAGTCTTTCTGATTTGGCCTTGTAAGACACGGTTTTAAATCTGTACTTTGTTACGTAATAGACTATAAAAACCGATATAATTTTCATTATGTCAGAGTGAATCAAATTTAGACAGAGTTCTCATATATTCTTCAGGCTCACGTGCAAATTTTGAATACATGGCACATTTCGACCACTCCGGATCATCTAAGACTGTACAGCAAGTAGAAAATAATTGTACAGAAACGTAGAATAAACCTAAGTAGTCGAGTCAGCAACCCGTCTTGTCTGTTCAGAACCTTATATCAGAGTATTGTGCTTTGCAATTGCGGTCAGTTTTTTAAAAAGGTATCTGTTAGCGGCAGGAGAAAGGGGAGAAGGAAAGGGGAAAATGAGGGGGAAGGGGGGATATGGAGCGCGGATGAGTAAGGGGGGAAAGGAAGCAAGCAGGTGGGAGATAGTAAGGACGTCTTTCTAAAAGTTATAGGAAATACAATTACATAAAACACCAATCTGCGTATATGATTTAAAACTAATGACATTATTCGATTCAGACTGATGCAGCTTCTTAACAAAAATATCTCAAAAATTACGGCAGCAGGTGTATATAAACTTCTCATGCAATAACAGAAGATAAGTGAAATTACGTGGGTAAAATCAGAAATCAGGGCGGACTACAAGAACAAGGACGCATTAAATGAAAATTTATACTTATTACATATAAAGATAGCTAAAACGTTATCTCCTGTACAGTTTGACATATGTATATGCATGTGTCGTCGACATTTTGAGAACAAAGTAATAATACATTAAAAATTATAGAACGGAATGTTCCCAGATGGGTTTTCAATGCCTGCGAGGATTGTATTTTATAAATTATACATATAAACAGAGATCGCACCAACAACGTCTGTAAGTTATGCATTTACTGACAATTGAGTAGACAATGAAAGAAAAAAATAATTGCAAGACATCACAAGAAATTATGCATGGAGGCGGAAGGAAACATGCAAGTACTACTGTGCCAAAAAACACGAGTTTTTCATAAAGCTTGATGATCTTACGAACATACCTCCTACGGTTGGAGAGATATCTCTCCTATCGAAAGGTTTTTAACTATAATCCGAAACCAACGTTAGGACAGAAAGCTAGAAAGATAATTATATTAGAATTCGAGTGCTCTAGTGATGTAGGAAAACTATTCATTCTTAAACAGAATTACCTAGAAGTCAAAATCATCAGCGCGTTAAAAACACAGTTGCAGACAGAAAGCAACTGCCAAAATGGTCCAAATGGCTCTGAGCACTATGGGACTTATCATCTATGGTCATCAGTCCCCTAGAACTTAGAACTACTTAAACCTAACTAACCTAAGGACAGCACACAACACCCAGTCATCACGAGGCAGAGAAAATCCCTGACCCCGTCGGGAATCGAACCCGGGAACCCGGGCGTGGGAAGCGAGAACGCTACCGCACGACCACGAGCTGCGGACAAAGCAACTGCAATAATTAATATACGATTATAGATAACTTAAATAATAAGTTAAAGAGGCATAAAGCTTTAATCACAAGGGCAGATAAAGGCAGCATTGTGGTCGTTATGAGTGACGAAGATTATGTGAATAAAAATGAAAAAATATCTCTGAAAACGGGATTAAAGAAGTCACTAGAGATCCAGCAAAAAATGATTCATGCACAACTAAAGCGCAAAATTCACAACTCTGAAACTGCAACCGCCAGATGCACGCGCACATTTAAAGCTTCATAAAAACGAACAAATCCATGTGGTTCATATCCAACACGCGTCAGCGTCCTAATGCACCGATAAATGCTACGCTAGCACCAAGTTTAGAAAACAGCTGTACACGATTTACGAGCAGTATAAAAAAATACGTACGAGTTTCCAGACAAAGTTAACGTTACAATCATACCAGCTGATTCCAGCTTTCCATGCCTAGATGTGGTGAATTTATACGCTAATGTGCCTGTCCACGAAACATGAGGAATAAATAAGAACAACCTCATAAAACACGAAAACTGCCTACAGGAGAGATAGTTGAATGTATGGAGTTTCTAGAACTAATGTCATCCTATAACTATTTCAAGTTTAACGGTAAGGTATGCCACCAACCTGATGGGCTAGCCGTGGGAAATTCCGTAGCACGCATTGTGGCTGAAATTTTCCTTAATCATTGAGAACGCCTATTTTTCACGAACAGCGCAAGTTTTCGATTGTTACCACTATGTTTTTGATGCCATTTTCTTAATTAAAGGAGACCATTGCAATGTTAATGACTTAGCAGAGAGAATGAGTGCGATTCACACAGAAATTACCTTCACAGCTGATCTCAAATATAAAGGAGCAATCAACTACATTGACATTACGGTTAAAAGTGAGGCTGGCAAACACCGTTTCACCACGTACAGAAAATTGACTTGTGCAGAAATTGTCACTGATACTTAGTCTTTACACCCTAAAACAGTCAAGATAGCATATTTTATCATTGATACGTAATTAAAACTGTAATTAAGCGAACATGTGAGGAAGAAAGAAATCGCTGCAATCAAACAAGCTACAGCGAGCAACTGTTAGCCTTCTCACTAGTAACTTAGTTACTACAGAAAATTAAAATACAACAAGAACCTAAACCAGTGGCAGTACGTTAAAAGCTGAACAGAAAGGCAAGAAAATTGTGTACATGTTGATGAGTTATAAAGGACAGGTTTTCAGACACTATTGCTAGACAGTTTCGTAATACCAATTTGCGTATAGGTTTTAAGACATTGCTCGCTTCAGACTGAGGCAACGTGTAAATAAACAAGCCTCGACATTCACGACAGCATGTGTATGTAAACTAAAGTGCGGAAACTATCTACATTTTTACGTAGGTGAAACAGCAGGACGTTTGAGACACACTTCGAAGAGTACGCTTCAATTAACTGCAGTAAAACAGCGTTTGGTGAACATCTTCTAACATCAGAGCACGCTGGTGAAATCATTGAAACGCATTTGGAAGTGCTACACGATTAACCTAAGGGACACCTGCTGACGATGATGGAGGAAATTGATATTCTTACATTGCATCTGCGAAAGCACGGCAACACATTAAAAATGAACAGCACGATTTTATGAACAGTGCATTTTTAAGAAACTTTGAAGGCCTCTTCCAATCATTAACCTCTATGCAGAGTACGTGCGAGCGAAAGCCCCAGTCGCCAAATAAGAGATAAAGGTATCGCGTCCGGTCAGACCCCGTCCGAGCACCAAGCCAGCGTGCAGACTGTCTTTCGTAAATACTGTACAACTGCACGTTGTTTCACTTTTATAATTTATTGTTCTACGCTTTTCATGCCTTTATACTTCAACGTCTTAAATTTTTTGGATTTAAAGGCACTTAATTCAGTTCTAGTTACTCTGTATAGTTCCACTTTCTAATTTTACGGTCTTTACGTATTTTATTATTTTTACATCTAGTAACCTATACTTTTAATATTTTAACGAGAATATATATGTAGTTTTACTTTTCATCTTTAAGAGAAAAACCTTATGGTTTTATACTTTCAGTGTTTCACATTTAATATTTTAAGACACTAATTCAGTATTCGTTACTTTACCATTTTATCCTTTTTACATTATTGCACATTCATTGGCCTACGCTTTGAATCTTTTAAAAGAAGAGATTTTTACATACATAATATTTTGCAATTTTTGTGTAAGACTCTCTGTCGTTAAAGCAACAACACCCCTGCCACTACCCCTGCATTCTTTTGCCTCCATTTTTATAATTTTTGCTATTTTATGCCGTTTACTGTTTACACACCCATTTTTCTAGATTGTTAACATTTTAAAGAAGATTTTTACATCATTATGATTTTTATAGCTTTTGCAAAATCCCCCTACCACCTTGCTTCCTTTCCCCTCCCTCAGTCATCATCCCTCCATATCCCTCCTTCCTCCCCTCTTTCCCCCTTTTTCCCTCTCCCCTACCGCCACCATACACCTGTTTAAAACATTGACCGCAGTTGCTAAACACAGTACTCTGGTAAGAAGGGCTTATTTCAAGAGTGGTACAGCTCCATTACCTCCAATTTTTTGCCTATAATGCATGTGAAATTAATGATCCAAACAAATATAAAGAAAGGTTCATCTCTAGCAAGAAGCCATACGCTTGACTATTTCTGGTATCACAACTGCAGATTTTTCAGCGCTCATTTAACTTTAGGACTTTGTATGTCTCAATGAACAAAAATAGACCTGTACCACTATTGAAATAAGCCCTTCATATATGGTTCTGACTAGGCAAGACGGGTTGCTGGCGCAACTACTTAGGAAAATCCTACGTTTATGTACAGTTCTTTTATACTCATTGTGAAATATTAGATGCTACATATGTAGTTTTACTTTGTTTCAGATCTGAAGAGGATACTGCGTGATCGGAACGTGTTATATTATTAATGTGCTTCTGAGACTAAAGAATAAATGAGAATCGTTTCTAAATATCAGTAGAGTTGCTGATACTCTCAGGACAAATACGTCAGCAATATCGTAAACCGCTAATATGAATATTTTGTTGGATTCTTGCACGAAAGACACAGGAACCTATGGAAGACGGTTAGAAACACAGATACTTTCTGAGCTCATACACATTTCTTTTACCAATCAGCACTGCATCCTACTGAATTTTTATTGCGTGGGTGCTTCTCTATAGTGCTACTCGTTCTTTCATAGAAGCCACAAGGGGTGACACGTAGCATTCGTTTCTGGTATACAGCGTCATCTCACATTTATAAATTGATGTAACACTCGGCACCCTATAAACAGCTAATAAACGCGTTGGAGAAAAGTTGCGCTGTCAGGTCTGATGAGCTGCTATCCGTATATCAATATAACCGACCATCTGTCTTCCCGAGATAGAATCTCTCCTGACTGCTTCGGCATGCGAGACACATTTCTCTTACAAGCGACGCAGAACACTATGTCTCGTCTTATCTCCCTGTCACCAGCTCACCACCGCTGCAGGAAGCGGATTTCACGTTCCTCTGCGCACTGCACTTCCTTTCAACACGAGATGCAACTTTTAGCTTCGCAATATTCGTACCCAGAAGACTGGCAGCGAGTCACGAATAAGGCAGCAATACTGGTTTCTATAATAACGAATGGAATTGTCAGTTACAATGTTATAAATGCAGCGAAAAAGTTATACAGGATGGTCAGAAACCGTCTGAAAAGCCTATGAGGGTGTTGCAGGGTAGATTGTGCTGAGAAATAACTGTTAAGAGAAAAAATTCGATACGTTGCGCCATTTCCGAGTTATTTAGCGTTGAAATTTTAAGCTTTATTAAAAGAAGAAACAAAAGAAAAAAACAGATCAGATCGCAAATTATTAATTATTCGTAACTCCAGTGAGCGGTTTCGGTCTACACGACCATCATCAAATCAGAGCCCAGATGACATAAGGAGCCAGTACTCGGAGCTGCTGTGAATACCAGCTGGTACCTTTCACCATTTACTTTCGCTGCACCACGACTCAGTCGGGAGAAACGAAATTCTTTTGCGATGCTCTGTGAAACAATATCATACAGAGGGAAGCGAGTGTCACCCGAGCCCACCACCGTTTCACAAGAAGGTGTATTCCGAACACAAGACTACCTATTCAAGAATCTGAAAATGCGGAACACGCTAGCCAGCGCCTCTAAAGCGCAAAGGTAGATCATACGAGGGCTACTCGGAAAGTAAGGAACGATAGGTCGAGTTATGCAAACCACAGTGAAAATCAAAACTGTTTTATCTGCAACAGTTAGCTATAACTTCCAGCTACTTATATCCATGGTCGCCAATCCGACTTAGACGTTTGCGTAGCGTTGTACCAAATTTCCAATACCCTCCTTATAGAACGCAGCCGCCAGTGCTTTCCGCCAATTCTCTACGCTGACCTAGAGCTCGTTGTTTCTGCCAAATTGTTGTCTTCGTAGTCAACGGTTCACATGAGCAGAGATGAAACTCATAGGGAGATAATTACGGGATGTATTGTGGGTAATCAAACATTTCCAATTTAAAACTATGCAGGAGCATCTTTATTGCCCTGCAGAATGCGGCTGAGAATTGTCTTGAGAAGAAGACGCACAACTGTTATGTAATGTTGTCTGCATAGCTTCAGGCGAGATTTCTCACCAGGCCCTCACACTTGGCGGGAGACACTATTGTTCTAGGTATCTTTATGTGCTCCCTGTGTGCTCGGAACTAGAAAGAACGACGTAACGCTATCGACGGGCATACTAGAGACACTGCCCAACACACCTGTGCAAAACTTCATCGGATTTTCACTGTGGTTTCCATTTCACGACCGATCATTCCTTACTTTCCGAATAACCCTCGTACTACAGCTCTGGCTAGCTCAGAGGAGCTGACTAAACAGGAAGAGTAGAACGGCCTATTGTCTCTTCCGGGATGAAGAAGTGCTGGCCAGCAGACTCTCATAAATATCCCCCGAAATCCGACCCTCACTCTCAGATGTTCTCCGATGCTGTCCGATATTCTCTGTACAAGACTATATCCAGGTGCGACGCCGACCTCCACCACCTCCATCAGCTGCTGACTGGAGACAACCAAGGACCATGTCTCCAGTAGCAGGAGGCAACCACACAAGGCAGCTTGGTGCCTTCGCTTTGTTGGGTCTACCTCTGGCTGACGAGCTCCTGCGGTTTCTGAAGGCTTCCATCGTCGCTGAACGCCGCTGAATGCGAGATACGCCTTTGACTCCGGCCGCTCTGGATGTTACGTCCTTCCCGGTGTGGTCAGCTTCGCTGACGCCACAGGCGCCGCCACCGGCGCCTGCTGTGCTGGCTCCCGCGCAGGCAGTTGCTAATCCCAGCGCTCGCTACGCCGTCCACTGCCGACGTCATCGAGGAGTAACAACCTCCTTCCTCTATACTAAAATGAATACTGTCCTATCGTGAACTGGGGTGTTTCATTAACGGCTCGCCGAGCGGTTCCAGCCGACACCGTCTCTAAAAGCCACGTCCTGGCGACGAAGCGGCACCTTCTCCTGACATACTAACAGCCGAGCCTTCCGCTGCGCTGGGGTCAACTCCACACCAACACTTCGTTCGAGACGGCGGAGACGTTACCTTTTTGCATACATTTCATTTCATTTATAGCAACTCCTTTTTCGTTTCGGAATATTTTTTGAACTTCGTCAGTTTGACTTGCGTACAGTGCTGTCAGTGGTTCATGAGCTCTTTAACGTCTTTCATTTGATAGTTTGCTGTAGGAATTCCTTATGTGCTCTACAGTTTCTTCCTTACCCATCATGCAGTTGTTATTTTTGTCAGTTGCTGTTATCTCTTTTTTAGCAATCAAAAGCTTTTGTTTAACTTTCTTACAGCCATTTTTTACTCTTCGCGTTTCCCGAGGGAATTAGAAAATTCAAATCTCGTTGGACGAAATGCATAGAGAAACATTTTGTTTATGTTTGCAAGTCAGTATTGTTGTCCATCTTTCTGTCATTCGAATTATGAAACAATCATACTAGCACCACGGTCCAAAATATACAGTCGAGACGCTGCTTGCTGTGAAAGTTGTTACCATCTGACGCTGGAGCGACACTGACTGTTAAAGGCCCATGCTCCGCAAGACCTATCTCGGTTCCTATTTTTTCTATGTAATGTAGGGAACAGTATAATTTTGGATCACAGTCGACAGTAAAACCTCAAGTGTCATGAATGTTCATAAAATAAATGTAAACAGAGCAAAACCTTGTCACTGAAATGAGATCAGCTAAGTGCACCCTACACATCAAAGAAAGGAAACATAAACAGTAGTTCACACATAAGAAGCACTTACAAGCACTTCCACGTGTAAAAAGGATCGTCACACCATTGTATGTAATCATTAGCGTACCCTTGCCGAAAATACTACTTTCGTCCTGTTATTCAGTGCAGGGTTAAGTTCTTCCTGTTAAACACAGTAAGTTTCAAACTTTGTCATAATATATAACTAATATTATAGTTATCATAAATGTATGTATTTCATTAACGATTGTCAGTCGTTGTATAACGAGTAACAAAAAGGAGACAGCATTGTCTATAACGTAAGAACTAAGCTAGCAACGTAAATAAATTAAATACATATCTATTAAATAAAGAGCCAGCTTTATATTTCTCAAGTCACTGGATATAATTTTCTTTATTTATTATTATTATTATTATTGTAAAAGACACTTGTCTTTCTTGGCATTGATTGCACTGTATTCTTATTATGATAGACACTTCCTTGTCACAAAATAACTTAGCACGGAGTCTAATGATTCGCACATTCACACACTTAATTCGGTTTTCTAGCACACGAATAATTTTAATTAATCTAATTACTTTATACTCAAAAGACATCTGTGTTGACGGTTTTGAGGCTTGTGGTTCTGTTTCTGGTTGTGATGTAGCAACAATATTATGAAATGAGTGTGGCAGTTTTCTCTTCGCTACGATAAATAATGTAAGTACTGCATTCATATCAGTTTTTATTTCTTTTATTTTTCTCATTCATAAGCTGGTTTGACGCCAAGTGTAGCGAACAACTCGTAGTTGTCGCTTTGAAATATAGCTTCCTGCAAAAAATGTGTTCTACAATTTACTAACCATAACTTGCTCTTAAAACCTCGAGTCTTCACCAAACGAATGTAGTTGACAAGAGAATCATGACCCGAAAGTACAGCAATGCGGTGTTTCATATCTCTCATTATTCTGCGTAATCCTAAAAAGACAAATTTAATGTCTCCACTTTGTAACTGCTGCAATTTATTGCGATAAATAATCCCTGTTTTGTACAATCTGCTACGGTCGCAGGTTCGAATCCTGCCTCGAGCATGGACGTGTGTGATGACCATAGGTTAGTTAGGGTTGAGTAGCCCTAGGGGACTGATGACCTCAGATGTTAAGTACCATAGTGCTTGGAGCCATTTGAACCATTTTTTGTACAAACAATTGTAGAAATCTCTACAAGCGATACTCTTCACATTCATGACATATCGTGTTCAGTGCCATGTCTTAGTTGCAGCTTGGCGTGATGATGTTGCAGTTTATAACAAAAATCAACGGTAGTGTCATGACTTGAGTACCGACGCATGTAACGTGCGCTATCCCTACCGCATCGCTGCTCGCTACGATCCTCGCCAAGCGAGGATATCAAGCTCGTTTGTGTTTGGGGCTGCGGCAGTCGCCGCCCATACTGAAACTTGAGCTGCGATTGTCTGCTCCGGTGTCACTCCACTAGTACCGTTGTTACGAAACTCCTCCTCGTTTATGTGGGCTGTTGCATGGCGTACTTCATCTTTTACATCTCCACCCACATCCATACTCTGCAGAGCACTGTAGCACGTATTAAGGTTTCTTCCCGTTCCATTCGTGTATGGAGCAAGGGAGAAAGGGATTCTGAAATGCCTCCGTGACAGCTGTAATTTGTTTAATCTTGCCTTCGTGATTCGTACAACAGCGATACGTATGGGGCTGTAGTACACTCCAAGGTTCCTCGCTTAATACCGGTACTTGAGACATAGTTTGCCTATCTTCGAGAATCTACCAGCTCCGGTTTTTTTTTTTTTTTTTTTTTTTTTTTTTTTGCGTTGCCCAGGCGCTTTCTTGTGGATCAAACAGACAGGTGGCCACTAGTTCTGCCTTGCTTTGTATATGTTAAATGTCTGCTGACAGTCCTATTTGGCGTGGATCCAACACAGGTGAATAGTAATCCAGGATGGGTCACGCGAGTCCTCTCCTTTGTAAACTGTATTTTCCCAGTATCCTACCAATGAAACCACCACACACATAAAGTAATGTGACGATTTCTTACAGGCACAGATTTAGCCGTTGTCTCAGTGTCCAGCTGTCTGGAACCACGGCCATATAGCTCATTACAACCACTTCATGAGGGATGATATTTGACATGACAACTTTTGGAAATCAGTTCTTCTATTCGACCAGATTTGTCGTTTTCTTCTGTATAAATTACATTAATAATGTTTGGTCTAATCTTCATACCTTTAACTGTCCTTGTTCAATAACATTCTAAACAAACTGCAAAATTTGTAATAACATTCGCAACTGTGTTCTGGATCAAGTGTAAGCTGCTGGTAGAACTGGTGAAAGTATCTGCAGTGCGAATGGCCTATTTTCAATGGGTGCATCCATATTTCTCCCTTCTCCTTGTCGTTAACCACGTCTTTGGCGTGAGCCAACAACTATTACAGCCATCCGGCGATGCGGAGAATATCTTTTTGTTTCATTCACTGCAAGTAACCCTGTCGACTGCAGATGTGAACAGCCCCAGGGTAACAGCTCCGCACTTGAAGCGAGAAGTATGCGCGACCAGCGACTGCCAGACGAGAGTATGCCCTAAGGCCGTCCCTACACAAGGCGAGACAGCCAAAGCTGATGTGGACGTAGATGGGACGTCCAGTCTCATGATGAGACACAGCTCCCGCATCACACGGGACATGCGTGTTGTCTTGATTTGAGATTGTGGCGCTCTACATAGGTAGCTGTTGGCTGTATTTCATTCGCAAATGAGCCAGTTTATTTATTAAAATGGACGTACGTGAATTTTCTTCGTCAGCTCTATCAAACGGAACAATTTCTTTCTTGTCCAGAAGGTTGTCATGTTGTTCTGTCTGTCGAATACATACATAAAAACTTCTAAATCAGTGAACATCTTGTAACACAAACCAAAAGTTCCGTGGACAGTCAGGAAGGACAACAGCTTACAAAACTTCGCAAAATAGGACAAACTCATCCCTTAGACAGAACGTCCTTATGTTTAAGTAACATCAGAAAATATTTCTATTAATTTAATAACAAAGCCTCACAATCTTTTAGTATTTTATGCTAAGATCATCTCAAGACTTTAATCACCGGCATATTATTAACTGACATTTAATTACACTGAGCTGACAAAGGTCACGGGATAGTGATATGCACATATACAGGTGGAGGTAGTATCGTGTGCAGAAGGTATAATACGGCAGAGCATCGTCCAGTTGTCATCTGTTCTCAGGTAATTAATGCGTGAAGGTTTGCGACGTGATTATGGCCACACGACGGAAATTAACATATTTTCAGCGCGGAAAACTATCTGGAGCCAGACACATGGGATATTCAATTTGGGAAGTCTTTAGCGAATTCAGTATTGCGAGGTCCACAGTGTCAAGACTGTGACGAGAGTACCAAATGTCAGTCATTACCTCTCACCACGGACAAAGCAGTGGCCGACGGCCTTCAATTAACACCGAGAGCAGCGGCGTTTGCGTAGAATTGTCAGTGCCGACGGGCAAGCACCACTGTGTGAAATAACAGCAGAAATCAATGGTGGGCGCACGGCAACATCTACTGTAGGACAGTGCGGCGATATTTGGCGTTATTGCGCTATGACAGTAAAAGACCGACGCGAATGCAGCGCCTCACTTGGGCGCGTGACTGTACTGTTTGAACTCTATACGACTGGAAAAACGTGGCCTTGTCAGGTGAATCCACATTTCAGTTGGTAAGAGCTGATGGTAGAGTTCGAGTGTGGCGCCGTGGACCCAAGTTGTCAGTAAGTACTGTGCGAGCTGGTGGTGGCTCCGTTGCCCTGTGTTTACATGAAACGGGAGGGGTCGTCTGGTCCAACTGAGCCGGTCATTGAGTGTAAGTGTTGTGTTCGGCTACTTGGAGAACACTTGCATCCATTCACGGACTTCATGATCCCACTTCATGTTTTCACACAACGATGGAATTTTCATAGATGACAATCCGCCGTGTCAGAACATTCTGGGCAATTCGAGCGAATGATTTGGCCTCCCAAATAGCACGACATTAATCACACCGAATGTTTATGGAATATAATTGAGAGGTCAGTTCGTGCACAATGTCCTGCACCGGCAACCCTTTCGCAATTATGGACGCCTTGGACGGCTTTTAGAGTCCGTGCCACGTTGAGTTGGTGCACTACGCTGGCAAAAAGAAGGTATCCCACTTCAGAAAATATTTTTAATAATAAAGCCCCACAATGTTCTAGAAAACGCGAAGGTGAAAAAAAAGACGAGAACCCAATACCCATTGTTTGGTAACTTGACGTTTTTTCAATTACCTTGTATTTTATAGTGAGATCTTCTAAGGCTTTAATCACTGATATGTTACTATGTACATTTAGTGATAACAAGTTCTACCAAGAGCGACGCCTTTCTAACGAACCTTCAATGTGCTGTTATCTTAAAACTAAGTAATTTCATAATACCTGAGTTATAACACGAATACGAGTAAATATGAAAAAGCTTCAGCCAGAAATATGGTACTTATCGTCACTTTATTAGAACAAATAATTCAAATGACGAAGAATTTTCTAGAGCTCCTCACTGTCCTGGTGCTTAGGAACAGCATTTATTCACAGGATGTAAGTTATAATATAAAACCCACAAAATATGGCCTTCAGCTGAAAGCAACAAATACAGACAGGCGTTTCACATGTTCTGCTTGTCGTGTAGAGAGCTTTCTGACCTCTTATTGGTTCAACCTTTCATAGCACGCTGCCGAAATATCGCAGAACTTCTCTTGTGTTTCACGCGAGGAAATGGTATCTCAACGAGAAATAACAGGAAGTGACGTCGCGAAACTCGTACAACTTCTTGTTAGTGTTATCTAGCTCGTCCGTTGTGAGGACGGCTTTAGTTAGACTCCGGTAGGACGCGCTTCGTGCAGTAGCGACCTTCGTGCGCGTGCTGAGTAAAGGAGCGTTGTCCATCGACGGGCCCGGCAGTTCCTGCTACGAGCGCTCTTTGTCTGCGCTAATACGACGCTGACCGCTGCGCGTCATACCGCACGTGTTCAGCAATGCAAGGGACGTCTGCTGCGTTTCCTCTGCGTATTAGCGATGCAGAGGGCGACTGCACCAGCGACTGTCACTGCAGAGTAATGCCCAGAGAGCGACCTGCGTCTCGGGGAGAAGCAAAGAACCCATTACTCCTGAATGAATAAATCCACTGTGCAGTTCAATGCTCCGGACACCTCAACCTATGCACCATGCGCGGCTAGAGTCTCTTGATATGAGGGAAAATAAGTGAAGGAAACTTCAACACGATGGAGGCTTTTCTGACATAACGAGTCAACTGCTTATTACTGTAAGGACCACAAAATACACACATCAAGAAAAGTTTTGCATCACCCCGATTCCCAGAACTCCTCAAGACAGACGTTGACTGTGGATATTGTATCACAGATACCGTTCCTTTGACTGTTCAGAGATGTCACTTAAACCACCCCCCCCCCCCCAAAGAGCCGGCCGGGGTGGCCGAACGGTTCTAGGCGCTTCAGTCTGGGACCGCGTGACCGCTACGGTCGCAGGTTCGAATCCTGACTCGGGCATGGATGTGTGTGATGTCCTTACGTTAGTTAGGTTTAAGTTGTTCTCCGTTCTAGGGGACTGGTGACCTCAGATGTTAAGTCCCATAGTGCTCAGAGCCATTTGAACAACCCCCCCCCAAAAAAAAAAAAAAAAAAAAAAAAAGATGCAAACAACCATGCATTAGCACTCCACGAGGAAGGAGGTACACAACTCGTGGTATCTGTAGTTCAACCGTGCCTAAATGGTCAATACCGCGATTCGATCGCGTCCGCATTGTTACTTTGTGCCAGGAAAGGCTCTCAACTAGGGAAGTGTCCAAGCGTCTCGGAGTGAAACAAACCGATTTTGTTCCGGCATGGAGGAGATACAGAGAGACAAAAACTGTCGATGACGGTTCGCTGAGGCCGCCCAAGAGCTACTACTGCTGTGAATGACCGCTACCTACGCCACCATGTTGAATAATGCTTTTCGTGCAGACACAGGACGTCTTGTTATGACTCAAACTGTGCGCAATAGGCTGCATGATACGCAACTTCACTCCTGACGTCCATGGCAAGGTCCATCTTTGCAATCACGGCACCATGCATCGCGGTACAGATGGTCCCAAGAACACGCCGAATGGATCGCTCAGGACTGGTATCACGTTCTCTTCACCGATGAGTGTCGCATATGCCTTCAACCAGTCAATCGTCGGAGACGTGTTTGGAGGCAACCCGGTCAGACTGAACGCCTTAGGCACACTGACCAGCGAGTGCAGCAAGGTGGAAATTCCCTGCGGTTTTGGGGCGGCATTATGTGGGGCTGACGTACGCCGCTGGTGGTCATGGATGGCGAGGTAACAGCTGTACGATACGTGAATGCCGTCCTCCGACCGACACTGCAGCTATATCGGCAGCATATTGGCGAGGCATTCTTCATGGACAACAATTCGCGCCCCCATCGTGAACATCTTGTGAATGACTTCCTTCAGGATAACGACATCGCTCTACTAGAGTGGCCAGCATTTTCTCCAGACATGAACCCTATCGAACATGCCTGGGATGGATTGAAAAGGGCTGTTTATGGACGACGTGACCCACCAGCCACTCTGAGGGATCTACGCCGAGTCGCCGTTGAGGAGTAGGGCAATGTGGACCAACAGTGCCTTGAGAACTTGTGGATAGTATGCCACGACGAATACAGGTATACATCAATGTAAGAGGACATGCTACTGGGTATTAGAGGTACCGGTGTGATCTGGACCACCACCTCTGAAGGTCTCGCTGTATGGTGAAACTACATGCAATGTGTGGTTTTCATGAGCAATAAAAAGGGCGAAAATGATGTTTATGTTGATCTCTATTCCAATTTTCTGTACAGGTTCTGGAACTCTCGGAACCGAAGTGATGCAAAACTTTTTTTGATGTGTGTACGAGCATTCAGTTAGATAGGTGTAACACGGATGTCATGTGCTTAGGTCCATTTACTTGGTATTATTATGAAGTGGAAACGCCCAGAAAGTATTAGTTCCAAATGCTCTTCTAGTATTCGCAAGAAATTAATCGTTACCGTTTGTTGTTGTTGTTTCCTTCAGTCCTGAGACTGGTTTGATGCAGCTCTCCATGCTACTTTCTCCTGTGCAAGCTTCTTCATCTCCCAGTACTTACTGCAACCTACATCCTTCTCAATCTGCTTAGTGTATTCATCTCTTGGTCCCCCTCTACGATTTTTACCCACCACGCTGCCCTCCAATGCTAAATTTGTGATCTCTTGGTGCCTCAGAACATGTCCCACCAACCGATCCCTTCTTCTAGTCAAGTTGTGCCACAAAATCCTCTTCTCCCCAATTCTATTCAATACCTCTTCATTAGTTACGTGATCTACCCATCTAATCTTCAGCATTCTTCTGTAGCACCACATTTCAAAAGCTTCTATTCTCTTCTTGCCCAAACAATTTATCGTCCATGTTTCACTTCCATACATGGCTACACTCCATACAAATACTTTCAGAAACGACTTCCTGACACTTAAATCTATACTCGATGTTAACAAATTTCTCTTCTTCAGAAACGCTTTTCTTGCCATTGCCAGTCTACATTTTATATCCTCTCTACTTCGACCATCATCAGTTATTTTGCTCCCCAAATAGCAGAACTCCTTTACTACTTTAAGTGTCTCATTTCATAATCTAATTCCCGCAGCATCACCCGACTTAATTCGACTACATTGCATTATCCTCGTTTTGCTTTTGTTGATGTTCATCTTATATCCTCCTTTCAAGACACTGTCCATTCCGTTCAACTGCTCTTCCAAGTCGTTTGCTGTCTCTGACAGAATTACAATGTCATCGGCGAACCTCAACATTTTTATTTCTTCTCCATTGATTTTAATACCTACTCCGAATTTTTCGTTTGTTTCCTTTACTGCTTGCTCAATACACAGATTGAATAACATCGGGGACAGGCTACAACCCTGTCTCACTCCCTTCCCAACCGCTGCTTCCCGTTCATACCCCTCGACTATTATAAATGCCATCTGGTTCTGTACAAATTGTAAATAGCCTTTCGCTCCCTGTATTTTACCCTTGCCATCTTTAGAATTTGAAAGAGAGTATTCCAGTCAACATTGCCAAAAGCTTTCTCTAAGTCGACAAATGCTAGAAATATAGGTTTGCCTTTCCTTAATCTATTTTCTAAGATAAGTCGTAGGGTCAGTATTGCCTCACGTGTTCCAACACTTCTGCGGAATCCAAACTGATCTTCGCCGAGGTCGGCTTCTACCAGTTTTTCCATTCGTCTGTAAAGAATTCGCGTTAGTATTTTGCAGCAGTGACTTATTAAACTGATAGTTCGGTAATTTTCACATCTGTCAACACCTGCTTTCTTTGGAATTGGAATTATTATATTCTTCTTGAAGTCGGAGGGTATTTCAGCTGTCTCATACATCTACCGTTTACCACCCCTAAATGGTATAAATCTTCATTCTTTCCAGCGGCTAGAGAGTACTTCTGTTGCAGATCAGGTTCAAATACAGTGGCAGAGTTATCCATCGTGATGGAAATTGGTTTTCCGATTGATATTGTACTACCAGGAAGCGTCTGAGAACAACAATTAATCCGTGTCATTAGTTAGAGTGGTGCAAACGACGCTGTTGATCTGTTGGATAGTGGAGGGGGGTTGTTTGGGGAAGAAGACCAGACAGCGAGGTCATCGGTCTCATCGGATTAGGGAAGGATGGGGAAGGAAGTCGGCCGAGCCCCTTCAAAGGAACCATCCCGGCATTTGCCTGGAGCGAGTTAGGGAAATCACGGAAAACCTAAATCAGGATGGCCGGACGCGGGATTGCACCGTCGTCCTCCCGAATGCGAGTCCAGTGTCTAATCACTGCGCCACCTCGCTCGGTGGGATAGTGGAACTTGGTGGTTATAATTGAAGTGCAGCTACTCACATAGGTCCAGAGTGGACTGTAGTTATAGTATGGCAGCGAAACTTCGTAGATATTCTAATGCGTTGATGTGGAACTGGTTCCCGTTGGAAAAAATATTAGTTACGATTTTGTCCACCAGGTGCAAATCTGGCGCTGTGAATGCAAGAAAGACATATAGAAATGTTTACATACTCGAATGTAATGGATAGGAACGGGACATGGGCAGAGAAGGTCAAACAGCTGAGAAAGACATAATGTCAGTTTTCTTATTAACCATCGCTTGGCTCTGGGGACGTCGACGAGATTCTGCATCCGTAAAACGACGTGACCCACAACTGCTCGCTGCAGTTCCGGTGGAATGTGAGCAATATTTTCCTGTATACTGGGTTTCAGATCAGGTAGAGACGGAACATGTCTCTGGTAAACATGTTCTTTTAGAGATCCACAGAGCCAAAAGTCACATGGACTCAGATCAGTTGCATCTGGAAATCCACTGGGGATAACACTTTCGTGCAAGGTTGCATTAAGCACATCTTTCACTGGGCGGGCGACATGAGGTGTTGCCTCATCTTGCATGACAACACATTTGTGTCTTTCGCCTCATGCTATGAACTTAGATCGGTGCCAAAAACCGAACAGCCAATTCAAAACGTTGCTGCGGGTCATAAAGGTTGCAGTTGCTGCAGCGTCTGGATCTTGTACGGGTACCAGTATAAAACAGGACGCAAAACTTCCCGTAATGTTGACTATGAGATGGACCATTCTCGTGACGCTGCGCGAGCACTAACACTACGCGGCGCACGTGCTGTATGGTCAGTTTCAATAATAGCAGCAACCCCCTCAGTAACTTCCACTGGGATGTGAAACCTTCCCCTTCCAGGGGAGCTCTATTCATATCTTTCTGTCGGTGATATTCTCGCAATGCAGCACTGTAACAGCTGGCGCTCACATAATACAGTTTCACTAACAGTGCACGGTCTCTCTTCTCGATAGCCACACTGTTCACTAACGTAATGGATTGTCAAATTATACAAACAGTGTACAGCGCCAGATTTATACCTTGTGGCCACAACTGGAACTAATTTGTTTTCCAGCTTAAATCGGTTCCGCATCAGCGCATTAGCATATCTATCAAGTTTCTCTGCCATACGATAATTACAGCCCACAGTGGACCCCCATGAGTTTCTGCACTTTAATTATAACCACTCGGTATTATGGGGTGATGAGTAATTCTCAAAAATGGTTCAAATGGCTCTGAGCACTATGGGACTCAACTGCTGTGGTCATAAGTCCCCTAGAACTTAGAACTACTTAAACCTAACTAACCTAAGGACAGCACACAACACCCAGCCATCACGAGGCAGAGAAAATCCCTGACCCCGCCGGGAATCGAACCCGGGAACCCGGGCGTGGGAAGCGAGTAATTCTCCATGCATTGAACTACCACCGCATGTACGGACCATACAAATGTCAGGAGAGCATTATTTATTAATGCGTTCTTTGTATAGTTAGCAGTCAGCACAAGGAAAAGGCTGCAATGATCTTTTAAAATTACACCAACGACGATGTATTTTCTGAGATAGCATTAACTGGAATTTCACGATAACAAAATTGTCAATCAGCCGTGGCCTTCATAAACAGAAGTAATAGATTTAATCTAACCTAAAGAATCATGGGCATAAGGTGACTGAACCACCTCCTTCAGAAGAGTAGACCATTATCTTTACCACTATGATTATCAGAGGGGAAACTGCGATGGACTGAGGCTCTTTCTGCTCGTTTTGCGCAGGGAACATTTACTTGCATTGCTACCTACATCATTACGAAGTTAGTGCAATACTACGCTTTCAACCATGTGGCAATACTTATTTGTTTGTTGTTATTATTGAGTTTCGTTGGTATCGACGCCTACATGTGTACTTCGCAATCTGCCATACGTTGCATGGAACGAGGTGCCTTGTGCCACCACTAGCCATTCCCTTTAGTTATACTCGTGAATGGGCCAAGGTAAAACGACTGTCAGTGCCTCCCTGCGAGCCCTAATCTCTTTTATCTTGTCTTTGTCTTGGCGGTCCATCGCGAAACATACGCTGGTGGCAGTAGAATGTTTCTACAGTCAGCAGAAAATGTCCGTTCTCTAAATTTTCTTAATAGCGTTTCCCGAAAAGAATTCCAATTTTGCACGAAGCATTTCTCTAATACTGGAGAATAGTAATGTCCACAAATAAAGAACACTTGATTTTCGAAAAAAAAATGTCGTGGGGATACAGGTCGCCTGGCCCGCTCATAGGTCCAGCTTGGATTGCACTGAGTGTGTTTGACGTGAAGAAGATACTCGGTAGCGTGTCAAAGCAATCTCTACAATAGCCCTGCTCAACTCTAGATCATGCTTCAGAACCAACGGAGGAATTTCCAGCTTCAGTGTATAGAACGTATTCATATTTTGCGTTTATGAGAGTTGTTGCATCATCTGGATGAACAACGAGAAGAATAAATAGGTCAGAGAAACTGACCTGGAGAAAGGGTGCCAAAGATTTGGGTTGACCGTATCGTCGACTACGAGATTATTGAAAACGGAGCAGAAGTTCGAGCTGGTAAAGGATGGACTCGGAAATATGCCGCGTCCGTCTTAAAGAAACCATTGTGCAATTTCCCTTAAGCGACTTAGGGAAATCGGAGAAAACCTAAGTCTGGAGGGCATTTCAGGGATTTGAATCCCAGTGTTCCATATTTTGTGCAAACCACAGCGCCACTTCGCTCCATTTAATGGTCTGGCGCGCTTTAAGTAAACCTAACAGGCTTTCCAAAAGAAAAGTTCTCATGTACCTGAAACGAAAAGTTTTCATGTAGTTTGTCGTTTACTTAAGCCAATGAGACATGGATGTTTTTTATGCGGAAATGATTAAAAACTGAGAGATGTGCAACGGGTGGCGGAGGGAGACTCATATGGGAGTAACCAGGATGGACAGAAAAAGTAAACACTAGATCAGGAAACAAAGTGGAGTGAAAGACGTAATTATGAGTATAGCGGAAATGAAATGCAAGTAAACAGAACATGTAGAAAAGCGTATCTATGTTACGCTAGATCTACGTTGGATTCCAGTAGACAAGGAAAACCTGAGACGATGACGTAATGGAAATTGTGTGTAAGACATTAGAAACCATGCACAGACAATATGTCTACACCTAAATGTAAATTAAATTATTGCGGAGTGCATGGCTTTAGATGGTTCCACGCGTACTGGGTTTCCTCAAGGTGTCTATTCTCTTGTAACTGTTTCGCTTCAACAACACAGACGCTTGCTTTACTTCGCAACGTTCTGCCGTCTTTCGTAACATTTACAGATGTCAGGTAAATCGATGTGATACAGTTTGCTGCTGCATGAATCTCAGAGCAGCCGGTTGTCAGATAAGTCTCCTCAATATAAATTTCTTCACTAGTGTCCTGGTTGCATAGTATCAGATTGTACAGATGGCAAATGCATTAACTTGCACGAGCTTCGTTTACAAGAAGATGTCCATACACATCTATTTATTTGTGCAACAATATTCCTAGTTAAAACCTATAAATTTGTTTCCTTTGGAAACTTTTCAATGAATCTGCCGTTGCTCATGCGAAAGTACTACAGTCGTTATTAAAATTTCCAAATCAGGTTGTGTAATCAGGGAATCGTGCCCGATAATTGGATGAAAATCAGAGTAACACTTGTTTCAAAATTTTAACTGAACACTCAACATAATTTTTCAGGACGACATGGAACTTTAACACTGAAGTTACCTGGCTGCCTTTATCCATGGCTTTCAGGATGTGACACAAAAGCACGGGTGGGTTTCTTGTGACCGATGTCTTCGGATTCCATGCTAGTTGGTATCAAGGAGATTATTTTGTTGCAAATACTTCATTACTTTTGAGTTCAGCTTACGTTGTAAGATACTACAACAGATGAATGTCGCAGTTGTTGGGCGGTTGTTTTGTGGGTATTCTCGTAGGCGCGCCGCGCTGGGTAACCGCGCGGTCTTGGGCGCTTTACCACGGTTCGCACGGCTCCTCCCATCGGAGGTTCGAGTCCTCCCTCGGCATGTGTGTGTGTGTGTGTGTGCGTGTGTGTGTGTGTGTGTGTTGTGCTTAGCGTAAGTTAAGTTAGATTAAGTTGTGTGTAAGACTAGGGACCGATGACCTCACAGTTTGGTCCCACAGGAACATACCAGAAATCTTCGTCGTCTCGTAGGAGAGTCTGAGTTCTGATCTCCTCATGGATTCGTATAACTGAAGTTTGTAAAGTATGGGGAAGTGTACATAAATACTTTATCCAGTAGTGGATTGAAATGGCTAATGATTATGACAACGATTCCCTGAAGGACTCAATGTGCGTTACTAAACACTACAATGAAATTGTTCATCACCCCTTTTTTTTGAAACTCATGGCACAGAAAACAAAAATTAGCTCTGAGGCATATATATATATATATATATATATATATATATATATATATATATATATATATATATATATATATATATTCAATGTGTCCAGATCACCAAATGAAAAAAGCTATAATTTTTATAACAACAAAGTCGTCTGTTTCCTATGGGAAGCAGTGGGGTTCCACAACACTCCTGAAGAACGTCAATACGAGGTGGACCGTATCCGTGCCCGGGTACAGGCTTGAATCCGTGGAGGCATACTGTCGATGAGATCTTCAAGCCAGCCCAGGTCCAAATTGTCCAACTGTTCGACGACGATTTTTCGTAAGTGGCGCAGTGTACTTGCTCGTTGTCGTCATTCAAATACAACTGTTTTCAGTCGACCCCATGAAACGTCCCCTTTGAACAATTATACAGGACTTTGCTTAAACTGACACACAATATTTTTAGCGCAACGCAATCTGACTTTCAAAAATCCCTACAAAAGAATGGCCCTGACTAACATTAACCTATACCTTTCACAAATCACTTACCTCACAAAAATCTTCGTTACTCGAACTACTGCAATACAGCGAGCGCCACTACTGCCAGCTAAATAAAAGATTCAAACTACTGAAGGCACTAACTACTGATAGGCATAGTTAGCAAATGAAAGATTTTGATAGAGAACAAACAATGTATTTACCTTAATAGTCATCAAAAGTCATAATATATGTAAGAGTTCATAACATCCATTCTTACAAATATCAAAACTCCGCCATTTCTCTCCCCACATCCACCACTGCTGGCGGCTCACCTCCAACTGCGCAACGCTACGCGCTGTTCACATCCAGCTGCCGCTGCCCAACACTACAATGGCAGACAACAATGCAAACTAGCCACACACTGCACACAGCACACCCAGTGATTTTCATACAGAGCGCTATGTAACGTTGCCAATAAGAAAACATAAACAGCCTACTTACACCCATACAGATTAGATTGTGTAGGTGTTCCCATATAAGGCTACCCCAACAAAACACTTCACCATCACATGTGGAACACAGATTTAGAGGCGTTCGATGTTACGGGTTGCATGTGACTATTAGGATACAAACAAACTCGAGTTTCGTCCATAAACAACACTCGACGGACGTTCTATCGAGCGAGGTGGGGCAATGCTTAGTACACTGGACTCGCTTTCGAGAAGACGACGGTTCAAACCCGCGTCCTGACATCTAGATTTTGGTACATACACAGGGTAAATTAATTCAAGTTTTGTAAGAAAATATTATATTGAACCAGAGGTGGTAAAATGTAGTATCGATTGTGTAGTAGCGTCGCTGCTCAACAGCAATCGATGATTCAAGGTGTTAATGGTAATGTGTTAGAGTAACTTCAGACGGAGTGATGTATGGAGGACACTCAGGTGTAAAGACGTGTTGTATTTGATGTGTGCTGGAAGTGTACTTCCTCGCTGAGGGCAGTAATGATTTTTTTATATACAGCATACTGTGATATTTGCTAACTGTAAAAGGAATCTCAACAGAAGTTGGAAATAATTAAGATCAAGAAAGTTGTATTGTCACTAATGCAATGCGCGTATTCATAAGATGTAATTTAGACAATGTGAGACGGGGTGCTTACTGGAATTAAGGAAAAAGTGGAAGAGAGGACCCACCAATGTAACTTTATTTTCATACAACCTGTTTATTTAACAATAAATATATATATGTATCCATAATTTTTTAAAAAAAGGAATAAATTTGCAAAATTCTTTTGACCTTAAACCTTAAGATGGATAAGCTTTTGCAAAAGAAATCAAAACAGCAAAGAACATGATAATAATCACAAGACGGCCGGACCTGCCACCGGCCCGTTACCGGGTGAAACAGCGGTGTTTACTACCGCGCTGGACACAGTCTGTCTTATTAAATACCCTTCTGCAACACATGAAAACTATATAAGCCCCATTGCTGATAAGAGTGATTCAATTATTCAAAACAGATGACGTAACCTTTTATTTGAAAGCTGTATGTCGAAAGGTTCGTGGTTAAGATGCGTACCTGTGCTTAAAAGTTAAACAGATTAGGTGACAATTTGACAATGATAAGCCTTACTTCAAAGCAACCAACCTCTTAATTTCAATCAGCAACCGAGCTGTGACTGGAACCCAGCCTGTCCCTTTTGACCATCTTATTTTATCTAAAGACCTTGTGACAGTTAGCAGTTAATATTTACAGAATTAAACTGATTGTTAGTTATTAAGACCGCTCTGCAGGAACGTCTTAAAACAATATTTATGAACACTTATTACAAGAGAACTCACTCAGCGGAACCACAAGATCCAGCTAAAGTACACCAATAATTACCCGGTGTTTCAAATACAGCAATGCACTGCTTAGTACAAGAGGTTGCTCAGATTGTAACTAATGGCCGAGAAACGAAATTACAATAAAAGAACTGAACAGACTAACATCTAAATCTAAGCACAAGGCCCCTGTTTGTTTAATGGCAACCTTTGCTTTAGTACAATTGTTTCGGCTGTATGTACGACCACGAGCTGATTCATTAGAACATTAATGACCGGGTAAAAAACCAGAAGGGAAAGGCAATATAGCAGCAGGACAAATTTTCAAACGACAACTAGCGCCTTAGTACAATACTATGGCCTATATTTACCACCAAAGAGCCAACCGAATAAAACTCTGAGGGTTGGGTACAAACCAGAAAGTAATAACGAGGTAGGTAGACAATGACACAATTCACCACGAGGATTACAGAAGTTACTCCCCTTTATCAGCAAGCAGTTCCACGGATGCACGGTGCGTCGCAGCGGTTACTGAGTGGTACTGATGAAAGCCAGGTAGGAGAGGGCAGCCGAGCCACGAACGGTCGTCCGACACGAATGCTGCCAACCTAGCGACGGGATGTCGGCTTGCTGCTTGTGGTGAACACTGACCCCGGTGAAGTACTCCGGTATCTTCGCTCTCCGCAGGCACTATTTGCGCATTTCGTGGCTTCGGCCACTCGGACCTCATGACCACCTCTTGCCGCGACGCTACCGCCAATCGCCAAACTTCCTGCCTCCTTCTCGGAGCAGCGAACCCTGTATATATATCGGCAAGCAGAGACCTTCTAAGGACACAACACACACGTACCAATTCTTCCTCATAGATGTTGGCAATGGGACCGCAAGAGGGATAGTCGATACTACACCTGAGCCAGTGGCGCCAGACGGAACAGTCTACTAACTCAAGCCCGCCGCGGCTCACAATGTACGGCACTCACATCCAATGATTTTGTAAAGCTAATTGATAATGTATAATCAGTTTAATGAGTGTGTTAATTGTGAGCTTTATTAACTTTCAAAGAGTCGAAATACAAGTTTTAAAGTTAGTGCCGTATTATTACTAACCCCAAGTCAATACCGGGCATGGATGTGTGTGATGTCCTTAGGTTAGTTAGGTTTAATTAGTTCTAAGTTCTAGGCGACTGATGACCTCAGAAGTTAAGTCGCATAGTGCTCAGAGCCAATACCAGTTGCCAGATCTGTGTCATTTTTTATTAACTATTTTTCTCAGGAAATTATTGTCTCAGTCATATTCGATTTAATTATAATGTATGCTAAGCAACAACCATGCACAATAGCTGTTTGCCAACTATACAATTTAAAGTATGAACAGAGAGCAGTGCAAAGAGCGTTACCATTGCGTCGATAAAAGTAAGACATTTTATTATTTCAGGGATAGCATTCATTAAGCACAGGGACCACTACTTTCATATTGATCAAGTTTTGTTTTATTATCAGGGATAATTTCTAATCAATAGTGTCACATCAGTTTCAGTTTTTGTGTTACGTAAATTCATGCAGTTTTCGTTTGGTTTAAAGTTGTTGACAGTTTACATTCACGCAGCTAAATTAAATTTACATTCTCGCAGTCAGAAAAGTTCAGTACACTACAAGGCGCACGAGCGGCGAGATAAAACACACGTTCACATGCCATTCACATTTTAACAGTTATGTTTCAAACTAATGTCAGTTACATTCTTTCAGTAATATTTCAAAGGTACTTGCTTCACTTGGGAACAACTTCGTGCAGATTGAAATTCTTTTTGGAAACTTTCGAAATAATACAGTCAGGTATGCGCTCTACTCTTTGTTACTTAAAAAGTGTATTTAGCAATTTCGCGCTGCGCCTTGTCTAATGTGTCAATTATTCCTAACAGGTCAAGGACAAATCGCTCTTTATTTCTTGTCTATTTGTTTGTTCTTTGATTGTATTTGTGCATCATGCCGTGTAAAACGGCTAATAGTACTACGCAAAGCTCAGACATGGATAATGCCGAAAATACTCATTTGCCAAATAACTCTGTTGCAATGAATACCAATTCTGACAACTCTGCGTTGATGACAATGCATCACACGACAGTCAATGAAACTGGATCTTCAACGCCAAAGAGTCAACTACCCTGAATTTTACTTTACCTTCGATGTCGCAATCAATCAGACGACACATTCCACAAATGCGGATGCCGCTGATACACATACTTCACACGTACAAAATTTGCACTCTGATCATTTACCTTTAGAGTTCAATGAAAATGACATTACCCAAACATCAATAGGCATCTTAAATGCTGACACTGTTGAACAGTTTACGCAAAATACGTTAAACACTGATGGTCAATTATCGAATGTTGCCATTATGATGATGTTTCAACAAATCATGGGTGGCAATAAAAAGTCACAGCAGAAACAAGATGAACGTTTCACTAAAATTAGGGAGGCAATGAGCCAACAGACACAAATACTCAGTGACGAAGTCTCTCAAAAACAAGAGGAACTGACACGCAGTATAGAACAACAAATCAACGAATGCTTTGAACTACAAGAAACTCGACTTAATGAACGCGTCAATCAGCACAGCAGAGACTTGTAATCAATTTCAAGAGCAAGTTACGCGTGTACTCCAAGCGCTAAATGAGACCATTCACCAACAAAACTAAAAGATCGAACAAATACGCGAAACTCTCATTCACGAGCAACATGAAATCAGCAAAAATGTAGTAGCGCGCGTAAAAAAAGACGCAGGAAAACTTGGCGACCTTTCGAACGGAGTAGAAATTTTAAAAAAGTAATACCGATACTAAACCTGAAGACACATTGCCTTCTCCTTTCGTTCAGTCTGAATAGTTTCAATCTATGAACCGTCTTCTTAATGAGCTGAACTTACACGGAAATGCACTGAATCGTAAAGTTAACAATTTTCACCATGAAATTGCCACGTTAATATATCAGACATCATACAATCAAGTACATAATAACCTCCAATATAATCAGGCAAAACAATCTGACACTTCACCGATAGAGCACAATCTTTCTAGATTACGACGTGTGAAACAATTTGACGGGGAACAACGACTGCAAAACACATTTTTTAAGAGTAATGAACCGACACAAGATTTCCGACACGATGGTTTCGATTACAAGCATTTCTTGTCAGTACGTAAGTTCAGAGTATTCCGCAATAACAAAGCAGATCTCCATCCCTTGGACTCGGTACAATAGTTTTCATTCTCGTTACCGCCTAATTGACCTTTTGCACATAAATTGAACCTCATTTGCAGTTTTTTGGAGGGCGAGCCCGCCACCAGGGTGCACCCAATTGCAAGAAAATGCTACTCATTAGAATTTCAAAATCCCTTTTTGTCAGCTTATTGGTCGGAAACTACACAACAAGGAATTAAAGGTAAGTTTATCATCCTTTGAAAATTCCAACTTTCCAAGCATTGCACAATTTTTTGAACACATGGTTCACCAAAATTTGCACATTACCGAGCTATACAATCAATTAGCATTAATACAACTATGCACTTCTAATTACCGCATTCTTTACGAGTCTCCCTGTTAAAGGGGCAACAAAAAGAAACCATTGCAGCATTTTGCGTTCTTCTACAACTTTTAGAAGTAAAACATGGACTTTTCCTTTCTCAATAAAAATTTCTCCCAAAACAGCAAGAGTAATAAGGCGTATGGATATCAAAAATCATCAGGAACTCTTAATGACAAACGTAATAAGAGGTTTAGGAATGGCAACAACTTTCAGAATAATTTTCACAGACGACAAAATTTTAATAAACAATATTCACAATACTACCAACAATTTGGTAGTAACAAACAGAATTTTCAATAACAATTTCACCAATAAAACCATCAAGTTGGAATTTTCGAACAACAATATTCTCAGCAAGGTCAACCCAACTTCAATGGCTCGCCGCAAGCTTTCATGAACACGCAACAGCATAGCAATAATACTACACCATAAGGCAACAATTTCGTGTGCAGAAATCAGACATCGCATATCAGACTGATTACAGCAACAAACGAAGTGGCAATAATCATAATTTTCGTCGTAATTACGGCAACAACAATTTTTTCCAGAATCATGAACACTTTACACAAGAACCTCCACTTATTCTGAATGAATCTGACGTACGTTTACATGCACCTCAAAACCCAAATGACCACAACAGCCAAACTGTACAAATTATTGAGATGCCGCAACAAGCTTCAAGAAGTAATCAAATTCCGAATACTACATGACTAGAGGACAACCCTGTTCCTGTATCCTGCAACAACGATAAGTAACTACAACCTTTCGAAACAGTAACTACAAATGTGATCACTTTCGATGACATTAGAGAAACGCTTTTACAAGAAATGAATCAGACTAAGAAGACAGCTACACACCTCATCATTGAAATACAAGTAGATATACATAAAATTACTGCAGTGATATATTCATGTTCGCCTCTTTCTGTGATAAGAGATGCTGCATTTAATAAGTTTAATCACGATGATTTCCATCCGACTTTTCCACTGAACAAAACAAAATTTCTAGCAAAGGCGTCGACGTAAAACTTCAAACACATTTACCTTTCTCTGTGCATGGTCGCAAATTTTATTCTAATTTTTGAATTGTTCCCTTACTCATCACCAACATAATGTTAGGTAAGGACTTTATGATCGAACATAAAGCTGTTTTGGATTTCAATGACCCGTAGCTCATATTAAATCAAAACAACCACCAGGTTGCTGTGGAATTTCACCAAATTTTATCATCCGAGTGTACTACTTTCCGTACTGTATGATGTTTTTGTCAATGTTCGTGTAGCACAAGAAATAATTAAGATGACTTATTCTCAGTATCAATGGTAAATGCAGTTGTAAATGCAGTTGTAAATGCATAATACTCAATTCTACTAACACATAATGGTTCAAACGACTCTGAGCACTATGGGACTTAACATCTGAGGTCATTAGTCCCCTAGAATTTAGAACTATTTAAACCTAACTAACCTAAGAACATCACACACATGCCCGAGTCAGGATTCGAACCTGCGACCGTAGCGGTCGCGCGGTTCCAGACTGAAGCGCCTAGAGCCGCTCGGCCACCCTGGCCGGCAGCACGTAATGATGTTCTCTGATGTGAAAGGATGCAAACTAGAAAGTGCAACACCATTGAAGCCACCTTAATGGAGCTTTGCTATTTTCAATAAAAAAGAAACGTACTTTTCTTGGACGTCTTGGCGACAGACACTTTAGTTTTTTGAGGGCCCGTCGTTATTAGAATATTATGTTTCACGAACCTTTCGTGCTTTGCAGACACGCAGTGCCGCTCTGCAACATGAAGCTCTAATGCTGCGTTAAAGTACACCAAAATCTTGATGGTTACGTGAAAGGCTTTGACTGTTGTGCGAGTAATGGTAATTTCTTTTCAACTGCTAGTTTAAGCAGTCTAATAAGTTTTTGTTTAACGTATTTGACATGAAATGTAGCAAAGCTAAATGGCGCGCACAATAAAATCCGACCAGCTTCATTGTTCTGTTAATGAGAAGAGACTCTGGGCTTTGTGTGAGGTTCGCATTGAAATTTTATTATAGAACTGATTAAAATTCCTTGAAAGCTATTTTCTATTTACATCTGAATTACAATTATTTTTTACGTAGTGAATCGTGTGAGACCTGATCCGTGCTGACTGGTCCAGGCTAACACAAAAGCTATTTCTGCAATGAAATATTAATTCACTTTCAAGTGAAACACTTAAGCAGATAATTCTCAGCGAGTGAGTTTCTAGTTTTAAGCCGTGTGGGGTAATGAAAAACTTAGAATTATGCTCTCAGCCATAATGACGTCTTTGAAACAAAATCAGCTCAGTATATGAAAACTGCAAATTATTCAGTAATACTTATAGGATGCCTTTCCCTACACTACTGAAAGGAAAGCAGAAGTTTACACACTTGTAGAATTAATTATTATTATCATAGGAATGCTTTTTCTTACAGTATTAGTAATAAAAACATACCATTCTCATCACGAATCGTCAATGACGTCCTTCTACAATCAAGAACAAAACGAAGAGTAGTTATTTGTGTCTGTTTCTTCCTTGTTAGAGGACTGTCTCTTCATTTTTTCTTTGTTGACGGATTATCCATGAAATACATAATTTTAATATTCATAGCAATTTTCATTGTTGTTTTTCTATAGCATTTTACAATATTTCACTGCAATAATGACAACACATCGTCCTTAGGGCTTTTACCAATATTTTCGTAATTACGATTGTTTATATATCGTCGCACCAGTTTCGTAAATTTTCACAATAACGACATGGGGATGGCACAAGGCCCCCCCCCCCTCCCCCCCTCCCCTGCCCAAAATGTGGTAGTTACTTTTCCCTTAGCAAACTACAAACACTACCCACATTTTTAGATCTAGAGTCCATTTTAAAATTTGTATTATTGTGAAACGTCCCCTTTGAACAATTGTACAAGTGACTGTGCTTAACCTGACACACAATACTTTTTTTTAGCGCAACGCAATCTGACTTTCAAAAATCCCTACAAAAGAATGGCCCTGACTAACATTAACCTATACCTATGCCACTACTGCCAGCTAAATAAAAGATTCAAACTACTGAAGGCACTAACTACTATAGTTCAATTCTTTTATCTTGGCGGCTCGCGCATGCCCGCCTAGACGCGGGAGATTGCTGCGTTGCCAGTTGCACACGACGCACGCGCCAAGAGAAGCAGCGCCATAGTATAGCATAGTTCGCAAGCTTACGTTTAGGGGGGAGCGCGCAGTTCATGAAGTAAAGCCACCACGGCCGCATTAACCCTTTCGCTGCTACAAAGACGTGCTCCCTGCATTCCGCGTTGTGGGCGATTTTGTCACTGCACTGCTCGCCTGTGCAGACACATTGTGTTCCGACTGCTTTGACACTCTTTATCATTCGATTCCACAAAAACTATTTGGCTCAAAAATTTGAGTTTTACCTATCTTCTTGACTGATACCTTCCCCCCATAAATGACTTAATTTTGTTTCGATGTTCAACGCAGTTATTATGCAGCATTATATATGGTAAACCATTGCACGAAATTTTGAAGAGTTTGCAGAGGTAAAGTCCATAGAGTATACTTTCCGGATGGTCGATTTTAGTTGTCACAATGTTGAGAATGAAATGTGGACAAGAGACCTATATATTTCATTTAATTTAAGTACCACATAAGTGTCGTATGTAATACTGAGAAATATTCCACCTTTCGCGACTGTAACAAAAGTTTTACTTACACTGGGCACTTTTGGCTTTATTTTAAAACACTTCAGTCAATCAAAAGGAAGTAGAAAAAATACATTAAACAAAACTGTGGACTTACAAAAACATTAGGACTTGAATATACCGTCTGTCAGTGAAGTGCTCAGAGCTATGTCAAATATAATTTTGTGTGTGGCACACACAAACAGCATTTATTTGCTAAAACACTGATGAGCCAACACAAACGTTGAATATTGTGCTACCGCAGCACAAAACTACGGAAGGTGACTTGGCAATGGAGAACACAAAATACAGTCCTCTTATGATGCTTCAAAAGAGAGAAACGCGTCTGGTCTAAATAAGTCGCTTATTACAGTTGCAGAAGAGGGATATATTTCAATACCATTGGTAAAACTGCGACTGTGGAACAAAAACAAGAAATAGAACATGAATACCATTGTGTATGTGCCATACCTTTCACCGATGGAAGTGCTTCAAAATAAAGCTAAACGCGCCCTGTGTAAATAAAACTTTTATTACAGTCGCGAAAGACGGAATATTTCTCAATATTACATACGACACCTATGTGATACTTAAATCAAATGAGATATTGTTATACAGTAAATATTATATGAAATTTAGGTATCTTGTCCACATTTCATTCTCAACATTGTGGCAACTAAAATCGACCATACGGACAGTATACGCTATGGACTTTTACCTCTGCAAACTCTTCAAAATTTCGTGTAATGGTTTACTACATTTAATGCTGCACATCAAAACAAAATTAAGTCATTTATGGGGGGAAGGTATCAGTCAAGAAGACGTGTAAAAATCAAATTTTTTAGCCAAATAGTTTTTGTGAAATCGAATGATAAGTGTGTCAAAGCAGTGGGAACACCATGTGTCTGCACAGGCGAGAAGTGCAGTAATGACAAAATCGCGCACAGCGCGGAATGCGGGGAGCACGTGTCTGCAGCAGCGAAAAAGTTAATGAAGGGGCAAAGCACTAGAAATTTCATTCAAACGAATAAAATTCGTGAAGTATGGCACTCCAATATTGCTTTTAAATAAAGAAAATATGAAGCACCGCACAAGGTTTGAACTCAACCTTTCACTAGGCAGCCCAACACCTTAACCGTTCCGCTACCTCAGCTCATCGAACAGTGTAACTCCATTAGGACTCTAACACCTCACGACACTGTTGGTATGACTATGAATTACTCATTCTTCGTCGAAGTACAATAGGAAATAAACAATTACCGCTGTTCTTTATTGCGAATAAGCAGTTCGTGAGATTGAAAGAAACACCTTTCCTTGCTATCGCCTGAATTAGGAGTCTTATTGCTTGTTTGGTTCAATTAATTAATAGAATATGAAGCAATTGGTATAAAGAATGGTTTTTTCCAAACTTTCTATAAAAGAAAGTCTGCTATGAAGACATTGCTTTTGTTCTATTACTTTATTTATGACTGAAAATTTCTAAAACTGAAGACACTCGTCCGTGCTCTGCACTGCAGTCGAGATCTGGCAACGTCGTTCTCTGCTCATTGGCTGACTGTGTTTTGTGACGTCAGATGCGCAGAACGAACCTAAACTCGACCGCCAAGATATATGACGCGCACTTTAATAGGCACAGTTAGCAAATGAAAGATTTTAATAGTCAACAAACAATGTATTTACCATAATAGTGTTGAAAAATCATAATATACATAGCAGTTCATGACATCCAGTCTTACAAATTTCAAAACTCCGCCATTTCTCTCCCCATATCCACCACTGCTGGCGGCTCACCTCCAACTGCGCAACGCTACGTACTGTTAACAGCCAACTGCCCAACGCTACAATGGCGAGTATTACAACAATGCAAAGCAGCCACAGACTGCACACAGCACAGCCAGTGATTTCCATACAGAGTGCTACGTGGCGTTACCAATAAGAAAACATTAACAGCCTACTTACATAGCCCCCATGCTCCCCACAAAAAATTTTACAAATTGTTTTGGGCAGTGGCCAATACAGATTTGAAAAAAAAATTTCATAATTACAGTAAGAAAGATATTAAATGCACACACTTATTAACACAATGTTGGTCAAAAGCTAAAATTTTCTCACAGTCCATAAAGACAGTCCTGATCATTCATCACAGTAAAATTGCAGTGTTTTTTTTTCTCAAAGTCTGAGCAGTGAAAGAGAAGGCACACGGAAGTAGTGGATTTCCATGCTGTCTTGAAGAAGTAGCGTTGTCCTTCCAACGGAAAGACAGTGCTGACTCTTGACATGCAGACAGGTAATGGGCCACAACAGAGCAAACCCACCGCAGAGTCAGTCGAAGTTTTGAAGAATATTGGTAGGTAGGTCATCACAGAGTAGACCCACTGTAGTCCTGGTAGAGATTACAGTATTGGTGGGCCATCAAAGATGCAGACTCACTATAGTCCTTGTAGAGATAATGGTATTGGTGGGCCATCAAAGATGCAGACCCACTGTAGTCCTTGTAGAGACGGCCAGCAGCCATCTGTTGCAACTGTGCAGGTGCACAATCACCATCGAAGAGTCTTGCGGACAATATACCAAGTCCATAAACCACCACTTGTGCACTCACAAAGTTTTTTTCTAATTGTCCTTAGAACCAGCAATACTGTTAACGAGTCCCTTGCTGAATTATTAACACACGTGCAAACACTGTCAGTCCCTACTTCTCACATATTGTCCATATACTATGACCAACAGAAACGTGTGCAGTGAAATGGAACTTACAAGTTAATAATATGATGAACTGGTGTCAATTAAAATTTTATAACATAAGAATACAATAACAAAGGTACAAAATACATCATTATATCTGTAGTAAAACAAGCTTTACAAAAGAATAGAAATAGACATATACATCAGTGTTACAGGAATTATGACATGAATACATGCATAAAAGATCAGAATAACTTTCGAAACATCAACTTCACACATGAGCATTAAAACAAATCAGAATAAATAATGTCTAAACATCTTTACGAAGAAAATAACATAGTATTTGAAAAATTCTACAACATAAATCTTATTAGCTAAATACATAAAGACAGGAAGTACACAAATACACAAGGGTACACAAACACATAGCATAATAATACAAAAGGAAAGGACAGGGTTTGTTTTACTGCAATATATAGCAAACAAAACTTTCTTTACTTCTTGGAGCTCTCCCTTCATTCATCATTGTTCCCAAAAAGTCCTATCTATACCTGCTTTCTGTATTCTATTCATATAACTTCTCAATGCATTTCTTCCAATTCATCGCAACTCATTCTCTTATATAGTCTACCCCCTCTTAAGCTAACTTAAATCTATGGAGCTCAGATACTAAACTAAGGGACGAGGCAATGCAGCAGCATAAAACAATTAACACAAACAGCAATGACAAAAAAAATGGAAATTTGCAAAGCAAGCTACAGTAAATCTAAATTGCCAAGCAATGCAACATTACAACTAATATGAGCCAATGTGCAGCAACAAGAAAAATAAATCAGTAGTAAAACTAGCTTAACAGAGTAATACAAAGTGAAATTTAATAGCACTATGCCTGGCAAGCAGCAGCAGCAAATGCAATATATGTAAGTAGGCTGTTTATGTTTTCTTATTGGTAACGCCACATAGCACTCTGTATGGAAATCACTGGCTGTGCTGCGTGCAGTCTGTGGCTGCTTTGCATTGTTGTAATACTCGCCATTGTAGCGTTGGGCAGTTGGCTGTTAACAGCGCATAGCGTTGCGCAGTTGGAGGTGAGCCGCCAGCAGTGGTGGATGTGGGGAGAGAAATGGCGGAGTTTTGAAATTTGTAAGATTGGATGTCATGAACTGCTATGTATATTATGATTTTTCAACACTATTAAGGTAAATACATTGTTTGTTCTCCATTAAAATCTTTCATTTGCTAACTATGCCTATTAGTAGTTAGTGCCTTCAGTAGTTTGAATCTTTTATTTAGCTGGCAGTAGTGGCATAGGTATGTTAGTCAGGGCCATTCTTTTGTAGGGATTTTTGAAAGTCAGATTGCGTTGCGCTAAAAAAAATATTGTGTGTCAGTTTAAGCACAGTAACTTGTACAATTGTTCAAAGGGGACGTTTCAATTGCATTTCTCTCTTAATTAGGCATTAGTGTCTTACAGGGATAAGTTGTACAAATTAACAAGTATTATCCCTCTAGTTACTTCGATTATCTTTCCTACTCCCCTGCTTGACTTGTGTGTAGTCTGTTACGAAGATAACGAAGTCCACTGGTTAAAAAATGTAAAGGCCCCCTATGCAGGTTTTGCCGGGTGTGGGTAAACGTGGAAGAAACCACTCCAGGGCGTCATACTATGCACAAAACAAGCATCTAATTTGCTTTAATACAAAGACAAATATTGTAATTTCCCATAATTTAGTTTCTATAACAAGTAACATATTATATGAGATAATCCTATTACAGAAACGTTTTACATTTACAATATAGGTAGAAAATTGTTAGGTTGCCATCATAGAAATGGAAATTGTAGAAACAATAAACTCATTATTTATTTCTCATGACAAAAAGTTTGTGTCTTTCGTTGGTGACGATTTGTTGCGTCGGTCCGCTAGCCCGCTCGCGCGTCTCGTTCGCAGCAGTACAGTCGTGTGCATGAAATAAGCCACACACGCATTTGAATTCACACTTACACACCGTGCATCTGGGAAGAAGTTTTATTAGCACATTTTATATCGTGTCCCATTCCGTGTAGTTAATGTTCGTGTATGTTTGTGAACTTATTTAGTGCGTCCAGTTCTTTTCGTCTACACGTAACTCAATTATTTAAAAGTGTAGTAGTCTTTCTCCATATTGCACGTAGCACAATTTAAGAAAGTGGGTACATTCCGCACACACGCAATGTGGTGGGTGTCCATGTATGCTTCCCGTACGTATCTCACCAGTCTGTGTTGAGACACAAAGGATGTAGTTGGTTACACCGACACTGACGTCTAGACAATGTGCACTGATTTGTATCACTGATCCAGATCCACCACATCAGATGATGCACTTGTTTTTACGAAAATTGTCATATAAGGTGACCACAACATTTAATACATTTTGTAATGGAACATATTAAAGGCTTTACTTTAATGAAGTATGCGATCCCTTCCAAATTCAACCAGTTTAACGAGTATTTATGATTATAGAAAAGTTATTGTGTATGTTAACAATGATTGCATAACATGTCTCCATAAACAGTCAACCCATTAAATTATACTGAATAACTGACCCACACAAAAGTTAATATCACTTGATCACTGATACAGCAAATGTCATCATGTAAAAACACAAAGTTCATCTTAAATAATTAATATGAAGTACGAAAAATAGTGGCCAACTTAGGTATTTTGGATCTCCTTAAATAAAAATCACCCAGTGAAACCTATTTGTTCACTAGGAGCGTTTTCACTCAGTATTCACGTAATCAATCCTATTTTAGACGAAAACCAATGTAATTCTTCATAATTCGTGTTACTTACTTATTTATGCAAATTAGAGAAGTCAATTGACAAACTTCTAAAAAACGGCCTTTTTGTAACAGAGAATTATTCTGTCAAGTCAACAAATCTGTCTGTCATTTTCATAACATGTTAAATTATGTCACTCGATGCAAATTAATAACTTTCTGCACAAATTATGATAACAGATGTACATGTGACTCATAAACTATATCTCTTTTTAGTAGTTCTTTGACAATGTTATAAATACAAGCAGCGAGAAGGGTCGAAAGGCAGTCGGAGGCAGTCCGAGGCAGTCGGAATCTCACTTTGGTGAAGTGTGTTTCTGTGTTATTGTTTGGCAAAACAAGGCAAAGAACATGTAAAGGAAGTACTACTTTGTGTTGTGTTATGGTCTTTGGTGGACAGTGGAATTAATATGGCCACTAAAGTAATAAATATTTGATGTTTACATACATGTTGGTTTCGCTCGTTCTTTATCATCAAAAGCACATGAAAAACACGGGACCTCATGTTTTTACCCTAGACAACCAGATTTACAGCCAGCATCAGCAACGAGACACAGCAGCGATCCAGCAAGCAGCAGCGATTACTACAATACAATACATTGTAATGGCGCCAACCTAACATCAAGTGCTAACAAGCTCCGTAAATTGGAGTGAAATAGTGCATTTACAGCAATTAGCAATATCTACAACGACTAGGCGGATCATTTACAAAAGTGGGGGCTCGTCCGGGATCTTTAAGTGCATCGATGATAATAGTGCAGCGATAAATTTCGTAAGTGCTTAGCATTCCAAGAAAGTTTATTTGTGCATTGTGGCAACAGTGAAAATATGTCAAAAATAAATAAATAAAGTGTGTTTGTGCGACTACGAAAAACTATCATCACACCGCTCGGAAGATTAACGTCTGGATTATGTCAATGGAATTCATCAATCAAGACTTCAGCTTCAATAAAACCGAATATAAGTGAAGAAAGCCAACAAGAACACCGACCACGACATCATAGCATAGCCATAAAGCAAGGTATTTTGTTGTTGTTGTCATTTACAAAATTAATAGTGAACATGTCTCTACCTGAGAGTGATGAGATTGTAGGAAATGTAAAAATTGAACAAGGGGGTGGTGAACAATTAAACTTAACAGAGTGGCTAGCAGAGTTTGCAACTCAAATAAGCTCACAACTTAAACAATCAAGGGAAGAAAACACAGATAGACTGGAAAAGTTAAGTTTGGATTTTAAACAATCAAGTGAACAAGTACGTTTGGATTTTAAACAATCAAATGAACAAGTAAGTTTGAAACTGAAAGAAAACACAGATAGACTGGATAAGTTAAGTTTGGATTTTGATCTATTAAGTACTCATCTCAATGAGAAGTGTGAGGAAATTAAAACTACCCTCAGTAAGAACACTAGCGAACAGTTGATACACTTCAGAAAAGAATTTCAAGTTAGAGTTGAAAGTTTAAATGAAAACATACAAGCGAACACAGACAGCATTGCTGTCATCTACAACAGAGTAGATACTGAAGTTGAAAGATTAGATCAGAGAATAGACAAAACATCAGAAAACCTTAAACAAGAATACAACCTGTACACCACTAATGTAGATACAAAAGTAGAAAATATACACACTAAATATACACAATTGGAAGATGCATTGATGTCAAAACAAACGATTTACAATCAAAATACAATGTATGGGCAAATCCAAGTGAAATGCTTTCCTGGTGAAAATCTGCACCCTATTGACTTTATTCACCAATGTTAAGATATGTTTGTTGTAGGAATGTCAGATAACATAAAAATTAAGTTAGTAAAACGGTTTCTAGAAGGGGAGGCCGTATCCTGGGCAAATGAGAATAATGATTCTTGGAATACTTTTGAAGAGTTTGAAGCTAAATTTATTTGCAAATTTTGGTCACAATCCATACAAGCCAGATTAAAGTCAGAATTTGTAAATGGACCAGTGTATAGAGGGAAAGTAGGGGGAATGCAAAAATTTTACAGAGATCAATTGAAAAAGCTTGCTCATTTAAATGACTCTTTTGATATTATGACACAAATTGATGTTTTAAAAAGAAGGTTACCAGAGAGACTGCAGTGGGAATTGGTCCATGGACCAGACGATCCAATGGAAGAGTTCCTGAAATTTGTAGATAGATTAGATAGGGCCTTGGAAAGAGAGAATAACCAAAGTTTTGGCTCTGGCAACAACCAGTATGGGGGGTGGAACAGGAATGTAAATAGAGATTATTATGGGAGGAGAGACTTTGAAAATTCTGGAAATAATGCTCCAAATAAGGGAGATAGGAGATATGAAAATGATTTCAGAAACAATACACAGGAGGGAGGATGGAGGAGAGATAACAGGAATGATAGAAATAGGTATTGGGGAAGAGAACAAGAGAGAAGGGTGTTTGTTGAAACTAGTGAACAAAACAACAATTACAAACGGACAGACCGAGGGAACCAGCCGGGAAACGGTGGACAGTCCCACTAGATGTCCGTAGTTTTGGGGCTAGACAATATTATGACAGGACAACACATAACCGAAACTGGAAAAGGAGAGGATACAATGTAAAGAGTAAATACCATGAAAATACTGATGTAGTTAGAATGAATAAATTAGAATTTAATAAAAGGTTTTGGGATACTATGAGTAAAAGTGATACAGTTAATAAAAACTGTGTTCAAGCACAGGTAGTTAGTGAAAGTGCAGAAGTTGAAGGTATTGCAGAGTTCCATAGTTGGGCTGAAAAAGATACTGGTGTTAATAACAAGTCAGACACACCACAAGTAGAATCTATTTTGGGGGGTTTATTTGATAAGAAGGGGGATGACGATGTGTTTAATGGAGCCAAAGACTCAATTGCTGAGATTCAGATACATAGGGGGGAAACTGAAGATGGGGTTGTTGTGGAGGAGGAGGAAGAAGTAATAGAGGGACATTTAAATAATGATCCTAAATCAAGTGATGTTATTGATGAGAGTGTGAAGGAAGAAATAAAAGTATTTGCAGAATTGAAAAGTGATTATGTGGTAAAGGTAAGTGATGTGACAAACATAGGTAATAATGAGGTTAATTTAAGTGAAATGCAGACTAGGGAATGTGTATCTGAGGACAAGCTATTGCCTATTGGGAACTATGAAATGCTAATCTATGAGAATGGTAATAATAATAATATTAAAGAAAATATAAAGGGATGGAATGTAAATGTGTGTTTTCAAGGAAAAGGGGAAAAGTTTTTAGAAGTTTTGTGGAACAACTATGGAAACTGTATAAAGAAAGATGCCTTTTGGAAAGAATTAGCAAAGGTAAGTGCAACCTTGTATCCTATATGGTGGATAAGAATCCGTAGCGGACTTTATAAAAAATGGGGTGAAAACAATAATTTGTTGAGTGGCAACACAGTGTTAAGAGGAACAGATGAAAACAAAGGTTTATGTTTAAATGTCAATGCTTTGCAAACAGAGAGGGATGTGGCTAAATGTAGGAAAGAGACATTAGACTTAGGAACTAAAGAAATTGAAAATGATCTATTGTTTGAAAACACTAAAATAGACAAAGATGTTGAGCTAGGTTGTCCATATGTTAAAGTAAACAATGACATTGGTCCATTTGAAATAAAAGAAAGCCCACATCCTAATGCGTATAGACTTATCTTTCCCAGATCAAGAAGGTTATTTGGATTAAGAAACATCACTTGAAACATCAATTGAAACCATATAAACATGATCAAGCACATTTCCCTGTTTGAATACAACAACTTACCCATTTTCCGTAAAGCGTTTTACCAGCAAAGATTTTTACTGGGTGTGTCAAATAGCAACTACCACTCATCCTACAGACCCTGGAAAAGTTCCAGATATCTGAGACAATGTTTTTATATTTTTATTGTCACTATTGAATATTAAATTTTGAGACTTCTTCTTTACTTGCAATGGGCAAGAAGGTGACAAACATTTATTACTTTCTTTTTGTATTGTTGAATATGGGACATACTTGCACCAAATATAAAAGACAATGTAAAAATTGTTGTGCAAGACCCATTATTTTGTTACTATTCTTTTCTTAGGCATAAGATTTGCGTACAATTTTCTACAGCTAATCAGATATTCACCAAGTTTGATGTTTGTGTTATGTTATGACCAATTTAAGTGTGCAATTTTGGTATTAATATGTTCTTGTACTATCTTGACTATGTGTCTCAATGGGAGACAAGTTTTTTTAATATTTTCTTTTTTTAAATGCATATTATATTCATACATGTGACTTCTCTAGTGTTTGTGTTTATATATATCATGTCCATACTTATAATTATGTTCTTTGTTTTCATTTCCTTTATGTGGCTCAAAACGAGCAGACAGTTGCATTGTTTTTCCTATGGACATCTGACCTGTCCATCTATGTAATATATTTATGTTCCTTCTATTATCTTGATTAATCTGTGACTCAATGAGAACTGACTTTGAAATAATTTACATATAGTTTTTATATATCTAAAAATCGCATGTGATATATTTGTGTCTGTTTTTGATCATTTTTCATGTGGCTCACTGGGAGCAAAGATTAACAGTTTTTTTTTTACTTTCATATATTACTAAATATTTTTATGATGCTGTCATACTGAGAGCCATAACACAAAGTGCATTTGAAACAACACAACTAAAATATTTGCAGGAAAAAGTCATTTTTAAACGGTGTAACAGTTGTTGTATACATACACATTATGCATAGTAAATGACACATTTGTCCTAGTCGGCTAATATCATTAACATTCTGTAAATGATATTACCCGAGGGGGGTATTGTAACGGAACATATTAAAGGCTTTACTTTAATGAAGTATGCGATCCCTTCCAAATTCAACCAGTTTAACGAGTATTTATGATTATAGAAAAGTTATTGTGTATGTTAACAATGATTGCATAACATGTCTCCATAAACAATCAACCCATTAAATTATACTGAATAACTGACCCACACAAAAGTTAATATCACTTGATCACTGATACAGCAAATGTCATCATGTAAAAACACAAAGTTCATCTTAAATAATTAATATGAAGTACGAAAAATAGTGGCCAACTTAGGTATTTTGGATCTCCTTAAATAAAAATCACCCAGTGAAACCTATTTGTTCACTAGGAGCGTTTTCACTCAGTATTCACGTAATCAATCCTATTTTAGACGAAAACCAATGTAATTCTTCATAATTCATGCTACTTACTTATTTATGCAAATTAGAGAAGTCAATTGACAAACTTCTAAAAAACGGCCTTTTTGTAACAGAGAATTATTCTGTCAAGTCAACAAATCTGTCTGTCATTTTCATAACATGTTAAATTATGTCACTCGATGCAAATTAATAACTTTCTGCACAAATTATGATAACAGATGTACATGTGACTCATAAACTATAGCTCTTTTTAGTAGTTCTTTGACAATGTTATAAATACAAGCAGCGAGAAGGGTCGAAAGGCAGTCGGAGGCAGTCCGAGGCAGTCGGAATGTCACTTTGGTAAAGTGTGTTTCTGTGTTATTGTTTGGCAAAACAAGGCAAAGAACATGTAAAGGAAGTACTACTTTGTGTTGTGTTATGGTCTTTGGTGGACAGTGGAATTAATATGGCCACTAAAGTAATAAATATTTGATGTTTACATACGTGTTGGTTTCGCTCGTTCTTTATCATCAAAAGCACATGAAAAACACGGGACCTCATGTTTTTACCCTAGACAACCAGATTTACAGCCAGCATCAGCAACGAGACACAGCAGCGATCCAGCAAGCAGCAGCGATTACTACAATACAATACTTTGTAATGGCGCCAACCTAACATCAAGTGCTAACAAGCTTACGGAGTGAAAGAGTGCGTTTACTGCAATTAGCAATATCTACAACGACTAGGCGGACCATTTACAAGTTATATAACACTGTTAATTTTACAGATCGCTACTGCGTCGTTTGAAACAGCAATAGTCGTTTTACAAAATACACTAGTCCGCAGACAAGAGTCTTTAACAAAATGAAACTGTAATCATTTAATAATGACAATAACCAAGTGAAGTTTGTTTATTGGCAACCCAACGATACATATAATAAACATCCTTCGTAGTGTCTCGGAAAAGCATCAGCTAAATAGCCACCTGGACGAGCCAACGGTTCAGGTTTACAATGTTGTTGCCCAGATTATTTATTGATTTAGCCCTTGTTCATTTTTTGTTTTGTCATTTATTGATGGTGTGTAGGACATTAGTCCAAGTACAACCAGCTACCAGTCTCTAACCGAAAGGTCGCGGTCGCGAAACATTATTTTAAATTCTTACAAGTTTCCAAGATGGGATTCTATGTAACCTCGGAATAGTATCACGTAATACAAATTGGTAACAAGTTTCCCCCTGTGGTCATGCCATATTTATTCACTCAAAATGCTCTTATTCGCACTTACACCCAAGATATTTTCACAAAGAACATAAAGTAGTAATTGCAAAAAGAAATTTCTTTAACTGAAATTGCAAAGTTTAAAGAAATCACTTTGACCCTCAAATGATCTTAGGTTTTTTTTAATTCTTTTATTGACCATCTTAACTGTATTTACCAGAAAAAGCTTCTAAGTCCTGATGACTTTCTTCTTTTCATTATCAATGAATTCCAACTCCATGAAATTATTTTTCCCAGAAACAATACTTTGAGTTTGTAATCAATGATATATAATAGTATGTACATCTTATGCTATCGCTTGCATACATTTTCACATATACACAGTAATTGAAGCAACACAAATGAGATACACAGTAATTGTAAAAAAACACAAACGAAATAAATTGTAATCCTCTAAACACCAATGAAATTTTCATCCTTAATTATTCTGACCAAGTAGCCCCCCCCCTCCCCCCGCATATCAAGCTGGTACTCTACATTTCTTATAAATGGTTTTAAATCCTTGTGAGGATAGACTGTTTTTATTTTTTATTTTTTATTTTTTTTTTTTTTTTGTGGTCAATTGTTCCCAACAGATAACTTTCATGGTGCGGTGTGTCAACAATCTTAAAGGGCCCTGTGTACAACAGCTTCCACTTTTTGTTCACTTTTCTCAAAATTGACGACTTCGTGTGATGCCGTACTAGTACTAGATCACTGACATTGTATTTTTCCACAGCGCCAAGTTTCTTCCTATGATGGTTTTTTCTAAACTCTGCCTGTCTTTACAGTGTGGTATAAGCTTCTGTCAACCTATCTTCCCAAGAAAATGGTTCAAATGGCTCTGAGCACTATGGGACTTAACATCTATGGTCATCAGTCCCCTAGAACTTACAACTACTTAAACCTAACTAACCTAAGGACAGCACACAACACCCAGTCATCCCGAGGCAGAGAAAATCCCTGACCCCGCCGGGAATCGAACCCGGTCTTCCCAAGATATTTAGTCATTGATTTTAGGTAAATTTTTCCTCGAAAGTATGTTGCGTTATCTGACAACATTACCTCCAGTTTCCCTACCGATGACATGTAATCAATTCGTCGCTGTTGATGTCCTCATAGGATACAAAAATGGCTCTGAGCACTATGGGACTCAACATCTTAGGTCATAAGTCCCCTAGAACTTGGAACTACTTAAACCTAACTAACCTAAGGACATCACACACACCCATGCCCGAGGCAGGATTCGAACCTGCGACCGTAGCAGCCTCGCGGTTCCGGACTGCAGCGCCACCGCGGCCGGCCATAGGATACAGCTCCACACATTTAATAAATATGTCATATATGGCAAACATATACTTAGTGCCAACCAAGCCATCGGAAGGGGGCCTGTCACATGCGTGGAGGTTATCTCCAAAGGTTCTTTAGATACTATCAGGTTCAATTCGGATAAAGTGCTTCGATTGACACCCTTGACATTTTGACAGGTAAAGCATGTTCTAATTATTTCATTCACATGTCTCTGCATATTCGGAAAGTAGCAATACCTTGCCAATTTCCTGCCACACTTTTTAATACCAAAGTGGCCCCAAGTATTATGTGTATATCAGATGACATTTCGTACTTGATCCTCCGGTAAGCACACTCTCCACTTGCCTTTCTCGTCATCTATACGGTGATACAGGATGTCCCCTTGAAGGAGAAAATGTTTACTTTCCTGCCCCTCCAGATCTTCCTTTACCTTATCCGGTATATTTTTCCACATATCATCTTCCTCCTGCATTCTCGCCATGTGCTTGCACATTTTTGTAAACTTAAGTTTATGTGCATCTATCAACAGTAGTATTTTGAATTCGGTCGACTGTTCAACAAGTTCAGCGAACTGGGGTAAACCTTGTGGCAAATGCGATAGTGCGTCCGCAATCACCTTGTCGCTTCCCTCCACATATCTGATTTCAAAATCGTATTCTTGTAACAACAATGCCCATCGAGCCAATCTCGCGTGAAGCAGCATACAAGTTAATAAAGGCAAAGGTCCCGAGTTCGAATCTCGGTCCGGCACACAGTTTTAATCTGTCAGGAAGTTTCAGTTATTAAATAGTTCTGAATTAGTAGGACTGCTAAAGAAGAACGTAGTCTGGCTCTTCACAGAGGAGTGTAAGGAAGCATTTGACAGGATACGGGAGGCTATGCTCAATGCACCTCTATTACGCCATCCAAACATGAAAGAGGATTTCTGTCTTGCTACTGACGCATCAGTTTCGGGAATGGGGGCTTGCTTGTTCCAAGTAGATACTAAGGGGTCACAATCCGAAATCAGGGTCATTGGATTTGCAAGTAGGGTCATATCTGATTGTGAGAGAGCATACGCAATCACAGAACTTGAGGCATTGGCAGTAGTGTGGACCTTCAAGAAGTATCATTACTATGTGTTTGGCAGGGATGTAGAAGTTTTCTGCGACCACCAAGCATTGAACTAATTATTAAAATGTATGCTGCTTCACGCGAGATTGGCTCGATGGGCATTGTTGTTACAAGAATACGATTTTGAAATCAGGTATGTGGAGGGAAGTTACAAGGTGATTGTTTTAATCTGCCAGGAAGTTTCATATCAGCGTACACTCCGCTGCAGAGTGAAAATCTCATTCTGTTTAGGCACAAAACGGCTAAAAAATGAAGCCAACCCCAAAAATGCCTGTAATTGTTTCTGGGTAGTTGGATAAGGACACACTTCAATCGCCTGAAGCTTTTTGCTAACCGGCACAATCCCTTAAGGAGAGATAATGTGACCCAAGAACTTCATCTCTTCTCTACCGTACTTTGAGTTCTTTAAATTCACCGTTACACCTGATTGTTTGAAGCGCTGTAAGATTCTTTCCATTAACTGAAGATGTTCTTCCGACATGGTAGTGGCGATTAACAAATCGTCGACATAGACAGTTACCTTTTCAAGTAAGTCTGGTCCTAACACAGTACCAGTAGAGCAATAAAAACGCCTGCACTGACATTCAAGCCAAAAGACAATACTCTAAACTGATAGCTCCATCCCGCAAAGATGAAAGCTGTGTAATGTATAGCTTTTTCTGATAATAACACCTGGCGGTAGGATGATCAAAGGTAGATCGTGGGAAGAAATTTCACTCCATGAAATCTTTGAATTTGCTCTTCTAAGTTCTCTGGACGAGTACGTACAGCCAATATAATTTGATTTATATCCTGGGCATCCAGTACTAATCTTAAGCTGCCGTCACCTTTCTGGACAGGAAGCAAGGGGCTGTAATAAGATGATAGTGAGGTTTTTATCACCCCCCCCCCCCATTCTAACATCTTTTTTATTTCTCTCTAGACAGCTTTTTTCTTTGAGTGAGGAACGGAATATGTGGTGCGACAAAACGTTTCGTGCTCATTGACCTGCATGTCGTAGACGTAACCTTTTATGATGCCGGGCTTCTCCGAAAATTCAGGTGCATATTGTGTTAGAGTGTGTTTCAACTGCTGCTGTTGATTCGAGTTCAAATATTCTGACTCATCAACTTTTCTTTCAATTTCTCCTATGATGTCTTTTAATTCTTCATTAGTGTCCTTAATGTATGTAGGGTGACCAACAAACATTTCTTCTCCCTTTAAAAACATAATTTGCGGCTCCTCATAGATTATGGTGAGACTCCCATATTCCATCCTATCACCGACCGTGTTCCTTGCAAGGTTCAGCGTTATTTTCCTTCCATCACTGACGAAAGTTAGGGAAGCTCGAGCCAAGTCTACAATCGCGCGTACCTGTCTCGTAAAAAATCTAAACCCAGGATACATGAGACCGTGAGGTCATTTACCACCAGGAACGTGCATTTTATGAGTTCATTTCCCTCGGTTACCTCCGCCTGTACCTGAAACTTTATACTTTCATTTTTCCCTTTTATCGCCCTGTGGATTCGACACTTCTGCACCGAAAGACGTGGCAATTTTTTCACCGCAGCAATATACCCATACAGTTCCTCACTCATGACCGACATCGATGCACCAGTATTGATAATCACATTTGCCGGTACATTGTTACTCGTCGCCTGAATCACGGCTTGTACACACTCTTTACTTTTGACGAATTGGCTCTCGGGTTCCCTTGAGAGTTCGTCTCGTATATCCATGCCATCGTTGTATCGTAGCATGGTTATCTGTGCCCTAATTCCGCCTCCACTAACTTCCTATCGACCAAGCATTGGGGACTTATGCTGGTCGCAGTACATTTCACGGCCGTGTGGAGTCTTGTTGCTCCCTCACGTGCTCCACTGTATGTACATTTTGACTTGGCGCCGGTATGAAGTTTGGCGCGTTCACCGCCCAAGCTGTTCCCGACGAAGTACTCGGTATATTCATAATGTTGACCGGCACATTTCCCTGCGTGCGGTCATGCCGTTGATCATGCCGTGTTTTCATATTTTTCGACGGCGCTTCCTAGCATAATCTTGTTTGTCGCCTTTAAAATACCGTTTATTACCGTTTACACTTTGAGCCTGATTGCCACTATTCTGTGGAGTATGAAAATTACTACCCTTGTCGTAATTCCCAGTTTTATAATTCTATTATTTCGTTGCCCATTCTTCCGTGGGCTTCAAAAACCTTCATTGCTGAATTAAATCCAGGGAATCAGTTACTGATATGAATGCTTCAAGGTCATTATCCGGTACATTGATTAATTTTTCAAAAAATGGTTCAAATGGCTCTGAGCACTATGGGACTCAACTGCTGTGGTCATTAGTCCCCTAGAACTTAGAACTACTTAAACCTAACTAACCTAAGGACATCACAAACATCCATGCCCGAGGCAGGATTCGAACCTGCGACCGTAGCAGTCGCACGGTTCCGGACTGCGCGCCTAGAACCGCGAGACCACCGCGGCCGGCCGATTAATTTTTCCAGGATAGCAATAGGCAACTTTGCCATTAAGATTCGTAAGACGTCTCGTGTAGAGATCGGTTCAGTCTAGTACCCCGTCATACTCAGGTACCTTTCGAAATATTATCGTAATGAACCTTTCTTAACGGTATACAACTCTGGATTATAGACCTGTTTTCTTAGTCTTTCCTGAGCACTCAAGGACTAGAATTTATTAAGAAACTGCTTCTCTAATTCATCAAAAATATCGCACATTTCTGCAGCCTCCATAGCTCAGAGAGCCGCATCTCCAGTAATGTACGATACTACTAATTGTATCTTTTGTCTTCTGACCACTAGCTCGACATTACGTTTCTAAAGTTTTTTCCAAGACGACAGGATGGCCGGCCGCTGTGGCCGAGCGGTTCTAGGCACTTCAGTCTGGAACCGCGCGACCGCTACGGTCGCAGGTTCGAATCCTGCCTCGGGCATGGATTTGTGTGATGTCCTTAGGTTCGTTAGGTTTACGTGGTTCTACGTTCTAGGGGACTGATGATCTCAGATGTTAAGTCGCATAGTGCTCAGACATTTGAAACATTTGAACGACAGGATGTGTCGTTGTTTTAACATCGACTCATCTAATTACATGCGCCCAAGCGTAGGCGCAATTTCGCCCACCGCAGCTGCATTACCGTCTCCTTCGTTTGTTTCACAAAAATTGCTGTTTTGCTGTGGGATAGGATTATCATTGCCCTGCACCTTAACGATCGGTGCATTACCGTATCGCCTCTTGTTCTCAGGCTGCTCGCTGGAGCAACTATTCTTGCAGCTATACCTCGCTTCAACTCGTCATAACTTCTCGACATTTATTTTTTGCGATGTGGAGGTCTTACCAGCCAAGCAATCAATCTGTGCTTGTATCCTGCTGACTTATGCGCGAACATGGTCCAATATCACCAATGTCACGCGCCTCCATGACAGCGTTGAACTCTCCGATCAGATCTCTATGACACTCCGTCTCCCTAGCCTCACGCTCTTTGTCCTTTTAATTTATTACGGATACTACTTTTTTAATTAAATTTCCTTCGCGTTCTGTCTCTTTTATTTCTAGCTTCCAGAGCAATTCACACACGAGGTTTTCCACGGAACTCATTTGTGTTTGAGGTTTACAAACAGTTCCGGTTTCCGCTAATCTGTTTCTCCGTCTTTCACAACTATATTTTTGATACGCCCATCAACTTCCCTAGAAGGGACTTGCGCATCCGGCTCACCACTTGTGGATTGGATATCCGATTCTTCATTGATAGTCTGAACATCGTTTTTCTGTGGTACACATACATCTTCCACACTATATTCCGTCTCCTCTAGGTTTTCACTTTCTAGCATTACTACCTTCTTCGGTCGACCCATAGTTAATGTTAAACTAGAGTACTTATCTTACATACAATGTAAGCACACGGTTATATTCACTTTCCCCGTCTGTCTTTTAACAACTGGGTTCCCTCCCAAAAGGTTACAAACAGTTAAAAATGTCACTTAAGGTGCTAATCAAACGGCTGTCAAGCACACTCAAAGCAATGCACACTAGTGCAATTTACATGTACATGTTACTTGACGTAAGTTACAGGTAATCCAAATTTTCATAAAGTTCATGCACCAGAGGAAGTTACTGTCACTATGTCAGCAAGCTGGTGCACTGAGGCAAATGTCCTCACCTTGTAAATGTTTCTGCCACTGGTCAAGTTATGGTCCAAGCTCAGTTTCTTTTTCTCCAAATAAACCTCTGAGTTCTCGTTCAGTTCATGGAAAAGAATCATGTACAGCATTAAATATACGTCGTGCATATACACATTCATATCCAAGTCATGCAGTTTAATCACAGTGTATTCTTAAGTTCACTAAGTTTTCTATACCCGCCAAATATTCTTGGCACTCTATAACAAGAATTTGGCCCCACGTTATGGGTGCCAATTGTACTATTTTCCGATTTGTATGATATTATTATCAATGTTAGTGTAACACAAGAGATAATTAAGATGACTTATTCTCAGTATCAATGGTAAATGCAGTTGTAAATGCAGAATACTCAGTTCTACTAAAAGGTAATGGTGTTCTCTGATAAGAAAGGTTGCAAATTAGAAAGTGCAACACCATTAAAGCCACCTTAATGGAGCTTTGCTATTTTCAATAAAAAGAAATGTACTTTTCTTGGACGTCTTGGCCCCGACACTTTAGTGTTTTGAGGGCCTGCCCTGATTAGAATATTATGTTTCGCGTACCTTTCGTGGTTTGCAGACACGCAGTGCCTCTCTGCAACACGAAGTTCAAATGCTGTATTAAAGTACACCAAAATCTTTATGGTTACCTGAAAGACTTTGATTGTTGTACGAGCAATGTTAATTTATTTTCAACTGCGAGTTTAAGCAGTCTAGTAAGTTTGTGCTTAACGTATTTGACATGAAACGTAGCAAAGCTAAATGTCGCGCACATTAAAATCCGACCAGCTTCATTGTTCTGTTAATGAGAAGAGACTCTGGGCTTTGTGTGAGGTTCGTATTGAAATTTTGTTATAGAACTGATTAAAATTCTTTGATGGTATTTTTCTATTTACATCTAAATTACAATTATTTTTATGTAGTGAATCGTGTAAGACCTGATCTACATCTACATATTCATCCATACTCCGCAAGCCACCTGACAGTGTGTGGCGGAGGGTACCTTGAGTACCTCTATAGGTTCTCCCTTCTATTCCAGTCTAGTATTGTTCGTGGAAAGAAAGATTGTCGGTAAGCCTCTGTGTGGGCTCTAGCCCTCTGATTTTATCCTCATGGTCTCTTCGCGAGATATACGTAGGAGGGAGCAGTATACTGCTTGACTCCTCGGTGAAGGTATATTCTCGAAACTTCAACAAAAGCCCGTGTCGAACTACTGAACGTCTCTCTTGCAGAGTCTTCCACTGGAGTTTATCTACCATCTCCGTAACACTTTCGCAATTACTAAATCTTCCTGTAACGAAGCGCGCTGCTCTCCTTTGGATCTTCTCAATCTCTTCTATCAACCCTATCTAGTACGGATCCGACAGCGGTAAGCACTATTCAAGCAGTGGGCGAACAAGTGTACTGTAACCTACTTCCTTTGTTTTCGGACTGCATTTCCTTAGGATTCTTCCAATGAATCTAAGTCTAGCATCTGCTTTACCGACGATTAATTTTATATGGTCACTCCATTTTAAATCACTCCTAATGCTTACTCCCAGATAATTTATGGAATTAACTGCTGCCAGATGCTGACCTGCTATATTGTAGCTAGATGATAAAGGATCTTTCTTTCCATGTATTCGCAGCACATTACACTTGTCTACCTTGAGATTCAATTGCCATTCCCTGAACCATGCGTCAATTCGTTGCAGATCCTCCTGCATTTCAGTAGGATTTTCCATTGTTACAACCTCTCGATATACTACAGCATCATCCGCAAAAAGCCTCAGTGAACTTCCGATGTTATCCACAAGGTCATTTATATATATTGTGAATAGCAACATAGCAACGGCCTATGACACTCCCCTGCCGCACACCTGAAATCAGTCATACTTCGGAAGACTTCTCTCCATTGAGAATGACATGCTGCGTTCTGTTATCTAGGAACTCTTCAATCCAATCACACAATTGGTCTGACAGTCCATATGCTCTTACTTTGTTCATTAAACGACTGTGGGGAACTGTATCGAACGCCTTGCAGAAGTCAAGAAACGCGCCATCTACCTGGGAACCCGTGTCTATGGCCCTCTGAGTCTTGTGGACGAATAGCGCGAGCTGGGTTTCACACCATCGTCTTTTTCGAAACCGATGCTAATTCCTACAGAGTAGATTTCTAGTCCCCAGATAAGTCATTATACTCGAACATAATACGTGTTCCATAATTCTACAACTGATCGACGTTAGAGATATAGGTCTATAGTTCTGCACATCTGTTCGCCGTCCCTTCTTGAAAACTGAGATGACATGTGCCCTTTTCCAATCTTTCGGAACGCTACGCTCTTCTAGAGACCTACGGTACACCGCTGCAAGAAGGGGGGGGGGGGGGGGGGGGCAAGTTCCTTCGCGTACTCTGTGTAAAATCGAACTGGTATCTCATCAGGTCCAACGGCCTTTCCTCTTTTGAGTGATTTTAATTGTTTCTCTATCCCTCTGTCGTCTATTTCGATATCTACCATTTTGTCATCTGTGCGACAATCTAGAGAAGGAACTACAGTGCAGTCTTCCTCTGTGAAACAGCTTTGGAAAAAGACATTTAGTATTTCGGCCTTTAGTCTGTCATCCTCTGTTCAGTACCATTTAGGGCACAGAGTGTCTGGACATTTTGTTTTGATCCACCTACCGCTTTGACATAAGAGCAAAATTTCTTGGATTTTCTGCCAAGTCAATACATAGAACTTTACTTCCGAATTCATTGAACGCCTCTCGCATATCCCTCCTCGCACTACATTTCGCTTCGTGTAATTTATGTTTGTCTGCAAGGCTTTGGTTATGTTTATGTTTGCTGTGAAGTTCCCTTTGCTTCCATAGGAGTTTTCTGACTCGGTTGTTGTACCACGGTGGCTCTTTTCCATCTCTTACGATCTTGCTTGGCAGATACTCATGTAATGCATATTGTACGATGGTTTTGAACTTTTTCCACTGATCCTCAACACAATCTGTACTTGAAATAAAACTTTTGTGTCGATCCGTCAAGTACTCTGAATTCTGCTTTTTGTCACTTTTGCTAAACAGAAAAATGTTCCTACTTTTTATAATATTTTTATTTACGGCTGAAATCATCGATGCAGTAACCGCTTTATGATCACTGATTCCCTGATCTGCGTTAACTGTTTCAAATAGTTCGAGTCTGTTTGTCACCAGAAGGTCTAATATGTTATCGCCACAAGTCGGACCTCTGTTTAACTGCTCAAGGTATTTTTCAGATAATGCACTTAAAAAAATTCCCTGCCACCGCTTATAAACGTTTGAGTCTCCCAGTCTATATCTGGTAAATTAAAATCTCCACCCAGAACTATAACATGGTCGGGAAATCTACTCGAAATATTTTCCAAATTATCCTTCAGGTGCTCAGCCACAACAGCTGCTGAGCCAGGGGGCCTATAGAGACATCCAATTACCATGTTTGAGCCTGCTTTAACCGTGACCTTCACTCAAATTATTTCACATTTCGGATCTCCGTCAATTTCTTTCGATACTATTGCACTTTTTATCGCTATAAACACGCCTCCCCCTTCGCTGTCCAACCTGTCTCTGCGGTATACATTCAAATCTGAGTTTAGAATTTCATTACTGTTTACATCTGGTTTCAGCCAGCTTTCCGTCCCTAGTACTATGTGGGCACTATGACCGTTTATTAATGAGAGCAGTTCTGGGACCTTTCTATAGACGTTCCTGCAGTTTACTATTACCACATTAATATTGTTATTCCCTGTTGCGCTTTGCCTACTGCTACCTTGTCGCGTCTCAGGAGGCGCCTTTCGAGGGAATTCTCTAACCTAAAAAACCCACATGTGCACTCCACACATACTCCGCTACCCTTGTAGCCGCTTCCTGCGGGTAGTGCACGCCTGACCTATTTAGGGGGACCCTACATTGCTCCACCCGATAGCGGAGGTCGAGAAATTTGCACCCCAGATCTCCGCAGAATCGTCTGAGCCTCTGGTTTAAGCCTTCCACTCGGCTCCAAACATGAGGACCGCGATCGGTTCTGGGAACGATACTACAAATAGTTAGCTCAGATTCCACCCCGCGAGCGAGGCTTTCCGCCTTCAACTCCGCCAACCGCCTGTATGCACTGAGGATGACCTCTGAATCCAGACGGCAGGGGTCATTGGTGCCGACATGAGCAACAATTTGCATTTGGGTGCACCCAGTGCTCTATGTCGCTGCCGGCAGGGCCTCCTCTACATCTCGGATGAGACCCCCCGGCAAGCAGACAGGGTGAACACTGGCCTTCTTCTCCGACCTTTCCGCTATTTCCCTAAGGGGCTCCATCACCCGCCTAACGTTGGAGCTCCCAATCACTAATAAACTCCTCCCCCCGTGTGCCTGCTCGGACCTTGCTGAAGGAGCGGCCACATGTCCACTCACAGGCAGAGCGGGCGACGCCACACGGCCAGCCTCCACATTGACCCTCCGCCTCGTGCGACGCGAACGCCGCTGAACCCGCCACTCGTTCTTGTTTTTCTGTATGATTTTACAATATTTCAATGCAATAATCACAACACATCGTCTTTATGGCTTTTATCAATATTATCGTAATTACGATTGTTTTAATATCGCCGCAGCAGTCCCGTAAATTTTCACAATAACGTCATGGGGATGGCAAAAAATGGTTCAAATGGCTCTGAGCACTATGGGACTTAACATCTGAGGTCATCAGTCCCCTAGAACTTAGAACTACTTAAACCTAACTAACCTAAGGACATCACACACATCCATGCCCGAGGCAGGATTCGAACCTGCGACCGTAGCGGTCACGCGGTTCCAGACTGTAGCGCCTTTAACCGCTTGGCCACACCGGCCGGCATGGGGATGGCACATGAGGAACAAAGCGACAATAGAATTGAACTTATTTCTGTTACCACAAACATCTTTTGCATACATCTTTTCACCATGACACCTTATTTTCACTTCAATAATTTATCAGACGATATGGAATATGACGTTGAACAAACAATTATCAAAAAGGAAACTGAAAGCCAAGCAACAACTGATGACGAACGGTGACAATTATATGACGTTTTACCACAGCTTTCACGCGTCTTTAATAACATTCCACGTACTATGACAGATTTCTTATATGAATTTCAGGTCAAAGCTCACAATTCTTTCAAATCTAGATATTATACCATACCATTTATTTATAGGGAACAGTAACTGAAATTCTTCGACCATGAACTTTCGACGAACTTTTGCAGAAATTTTATGGTACATCGGTTTATTCAACACTAGATCTAAAATCTGTAGAAAATACACGGCATTTCTCTGCTTTGGCGATTGCTATCAGTTTTGTAAGCTACCAGTATCTTCTGCTGCATTGATACGAGGTATGAACATAGTAATACCGGCTGAATTGAAAGACGGAATAACCACATTTGTTAATGACATTTTAATTACGGAACTTACTTGAGCTGACCGTAACAAAACTCTTCAAATTTTTCTTCAGACACTACTTCAGCAAGGCCTCACAGTTAATCTGCGTAAATCCCACTTTGGTAAAGTTTCTATTAAATTTCTAGGTCGTGTAATTTCTGCCGACGGCATAGCGACAAAGCCAGAAAACCTTCATGCAACTCGAGGTATTACGATTCCTACTTCAAAAAAGCAACTTCGTAGCTTCCTACGACTGATCAACTATTCTCGTTGCTTCATTCATTATTCTGCACTGCGTACCTCGAGATAATGTCCATTAACAGGCAAAAATTGTATCTGGACATGGGATGAACAAGCTCTTTCCGTATTCTTGAATCTTGCATGCACTCTTGAATACACCGATACTGCCACATGTTGATCCCACTAAGAACTTTTCGATCGACACTGACAGTTCCAAAACAGCCTATGCGTATACATTTTCCAAGAGATACAAGAAGATGGCATCACTGTCAGTAAAAGCATTGCATTTACGAGCCGCATTCTGTTTGCTGCATAAAGCAACTATTCGATTACAGAGTTGGAAACCTTATCTGTCGTATGGGCCTTTACTAAATTTCGACACTTTTTGTATGCCAGACTTACCACCGTTTATACTGACCACCGTGCTATTCAGTTTCTCCTTTCTGCAAATTGGCTCATGGCCGCCTTGGACGACGGAATTTATATTCACAATAATTTGACTTTACTGTAATCCATACACCCAGTTCTCAAAACGTGGTAGCTTATGTTTATTCCTTTCTCTTACTACCACACAACAAGACATTGCCACACATATTCGTCAGACTATTTACAGTATTTTGTACATACAGCAAGTAGCATTTGAAACCTTTATTTCTTCATCTCTTGAGGACATTTTCAAAGAACAGGATAAGGACAGTATCTCGAAAAATATTAAGGAGCTATTGCATGACAAGACTGGTTAAACAATAAGACATCACTAATTACAAGGGAATGGTCTAACAAGACAGTCGAAACCTACCCCGAAAATTTTTACACAGGAAGAAAACAACGAAGGAAATGCATTGCCAAAATTTTAGGTGCTAAGAGGCACTGCAAGTATTTTGTAAAAAACGTTGAAGTTACACATTTTTGCCGCATAAAGAACAGCTTCTAACAGCGGTTTGTACAGCCCGGCCCGCCTAACGCGAGACTAGGCAAATCACTCATGCAGCGCCGCGTAGTAAAATTATTCGGAATTCACAGACTTCAATTTTAAGCACTGAAAGCCTGGTTTAGAATGGAGCGAATGGAAGCGAACAAGTGCGAATGAGTATTTACTTAAAATTCACTACCATTCGCTTGCATATGGGTAGAATCATTTATACTAGACCGAACGGAAGAGAACAGGAGGTAGCGAACATTGCGTATGAACGCTGCGTTATTAGTTTTTGGAGCTAATATTCGGCTTACAGGATAAATCTCCATCTTAGAGTAACAACGTGAAACTTTGCTGTTCAATGAGGATTGATCTGTTCTTGACGAAGTATGGAAACTGGCGCAGGGAAGGAAGAATAAGTGTCTCAGTTTGTATGGAAACTTGACACTCGTGGAGATCGTGCACTTTACACGGAATTGTATGTCCATCTCTCCGTAGCACTGGTCCAAAATTATCCTTGTATGTCGGCTGCCATCTTTCCCTGGCTTCTCATTCTCATTGAGGGGAAATTTATAAACAGAACACTAATTACCGACGGCGAGCATCGTCTCAGGAGGTGACATTACGTGTGTATGGTCTAATGAACATACTCTTTTTTTTTCTAAAACAAAAATGGTCTAGTAGGAACAAGCGCGCTTCGTGATCCATAGAGCGCGCGATCAAATCCCGTTCAGATCACAAAATTTTCGCTATAATTTTTAACCGAGTATTCACTTCTCACAGACGTTGGAGTGGCCCCGAAAGACGAGTTGGATTCCATGTTAAACTGCAGTTCTCCATTTCCCGATTAGGTAAGTGGAGAAGGTTAGGGACACGTAAGTAGCTGTAATGGCGTCCAGTTGAAAGACCTGCAAGAGGCCTACATCAGACAGAATTCTCTTTTGCTCGTGCTTGTTAACTTGTTTATTGTGGTGAAAACCTGACTTAAACTCTACAAACATTTTTTGAATAACTTCATATCGACAGTTCAATTCTTGCACATGTAATTCTGACAAAAGTGGTTAGCAGAGAAAATAAAATCATGGCAGTGTTTGATGTCACAGATGACTTCCGTTAATGACTTGTAATTTGTTGAAACGAACTGTGTCTTGCAGTACTACATTTTAAAACAATTCCTGTAGACCATTCCTTGTAATAATGTTTGAATGTTGTACATTTGACTGTCAGTGAAATAGTTCTTCTTAATTCCCTGTAGTCGTCACAAAAATGCAAGTGTCTATTGAACGACAAAAACAAACATTATTCTTGCACCAGGCATACCGGACAAAGGAAAAAGTGATGCAGTCAGGCACTTCGCAGTAACCACTAGTTTTATTTACACAGGACTGGGATGGAGTCAGAAATGGTTGCGGTCGTTGTTCTGCATATTGCGCTGCATCCAGGCATACTAATCAGATTCGTAAAGCGTGGCGAAGAAAACTGGTAATGCGCAAATGACTGAAGCTTAAGAATACTGCTCCGTTAATAAACCTGAAATGAGAGAGGGGTAGCGGAAATTACGTTGTTTGATAATTTCCTGAAAAATGCTTTCCACTGTCGAAAAGATTTTTTCGATGTTCTGGAAGAAGAATGACACAACTGCAAAATTCACCCAATCGAGATTATTGCACCAGTCATCACAGAAAAAGGTAGCGCATGCAGTTAAAGATCGTCTGAACTGCAGTAATACATAGTGCCGCTAGAAGGTAGGCGCGTCTTGGTGGAAATATCGCTTGTTGTGACTTGGGTTGGGAAGAACATTGTCGTAATTGTCAGTTCCGTGTTTCAGTTTGGTGAGTGTAGTAATGTATCCAGTGAAATAACGAAACAAGTTATGAATACTGCGGACTGAGAATCGTTTCAACAAAATTCCTGTAGACAAAAGGGGACAACATGGTAAACACTGTAAGACTAATCCAGAAATCTTGGAGTCAGTTGGGACTCTCATAAACTCAATTGCCCATATTGAGAGTCACTATGTTAGAAGTGACACAACAAGGGTATTCATCGACGGTGGCTTATCCATCGCAGAAATGCACAGAAATTACTCTTCATAGCGATCTTCCGCTAACATACCAGCTGCGAATTATGACGCTTACGCGCATATATTCAATACCGAATTTAACATTGAATTTTTTGTTCCAAAAAAGGATCAGTGCGACCAATGTGAAGCTTACAAAAACGCTACAGATGAATTCAAGGGAAAACTACATGAAGCATTTCTAAAACATCAGGAAGAAAAAGAATTGAGTCGCACAGAAAAAAACTTGGATAAGGACTCGGCTCAAAATAAGAAGATGCAACTAGGCTGTTTATGATTTACAAGCTCTCTTTCCGGTACCAACGGGAAAAACATCTGCCTTTTTCTACAAGTCGAGGCTCAACTGTCACAATTTCACAGTAAGAATCCATACATAGATATTTTTCGCTATCTTTTATTACTCTTGAAGTCTGTTCTACTTGTTTTTGTTGTTTGTTGCAGGTCACTGAGATTGGAAACGACGGCACTGGAAACAGAGGTGTGGTAGAAATAGCAACTCACGTCTTACAATGTCTTGAAGTGTTATCCAAGAACCTTCCTGGGACGGATGTCGTATTTTACTCCGGCAATTGTGGAGGGCAACAGAAGTACAAGTAAGTACCATACCCCCAAACAGTGATTCGCAGAATTCATGTAACAAAATTTTTCTGTTGTAAAAATCACATTGATTAAAATGTTCATTCTGTTCTATTTCAGATACATGATTAAAACGTATTTGTATGCATTACAAAGGATGGATATTCGGTCCATTAAGCACAAGTATTTGATTCGTGGTTACATCCAGAACGAGGGAAACGCAGTTCACAGCATCACTGAGAGAGCAGTTAAGAGAGCTAAGAAGTCAGGACCAATTTATGTACCCGATCAATACATAACAGTCAGCCGAAATTCAGAAAAGAAGGGAAATACGATGCATCTTAGAGCAATGGTTTTTCAGATTTCAGTGACATTAGACATTAAAGCTTTACATGATGAGATGGATCCTTACACGGTCAAGGACGTTGACGGGAGTATTTTCAAAGTGTCCGAAATGAAATTATTTCAATATCAAAAGGGAAGTGATGTGTTTCAGTATAAGAACGGCTACAAACAGTCCGAGTAGGGACAAAGTTCAGTTCAAAGCGAGGAAGAGACGTTTAACAGGGAATGTAGACAGGAGTATTTGGATCTGAAACTTGCTTATACTACAAAAATCACCCTCTCAGGGGTCAAAATTCAAGATTTAAACAGTTTGGTTAACAGCAACATCATTCCTAAATATTCTATGATTCTCTTTCCACATAAATGTAATTTGTTGCTCTTATGTCATCTGGACGTTCCTTATTTCACTTAGTATATTATTTTATGCCAGTTATAAGATGCAAATAATTAAAATGATAATAAAACAATGAAACTGTAAGAGTGAACAAAAAATTATAGTTTAGAGATATATTTCTTTTTTCCCTAACACCTTATTTAGTCGTATTTGTTAATTTCTATAACAATGCCGGAAGAACAATGACACATATACTTAAAAAGGTTGCAAGAGGGTGAATGGGTGCTGATTGAAGGAAATAATTTTGTATTTTGTAGAGAACACTTAGTTTCACAATTAGGCCAACTTTGAATTCCATATTTAATTTTACAGTTGTTTTATGATGTTTTTAAAAGATGTCGTTTGGTTTTCTGCCTCTCATGTAAACTATTCATTTTGACAGTTACGTCATTGTTCTTCTGGAACGGCGCTTCATCGAGAAGCTTAATCGCACTAATAGTTCCAGGCGGAATCCACATTACATCTACAGATTTTTCGTCGTCCTCCGCAAAAACAGAAGCGTCGTTATGTCCAGACCATGAATCCAACAAAAGCAATGAATTGGTTTCTGGATCTGGTAGGAACACGCTTCGAACGAAATGTTGAAAATTATTCTTTCCCTTTTTTCCAGATTTTGATACGTCGATTACAAGATATTTGCAACTAAAAAGTCAATTTTTTTTATTTTTGGTCCTAATTTTCCTTGCGGTTTTTGAAGAGAGATATACAGCTGCGGAAACAGTAAACCACTGATACTTATCACTGACATTATCCTATATGACTGTGTCATTGCATTCATTGTTGGGCAGCCGACTCCGCCTTTTTTTCACCCCGAAAAGATAAAGTGAGGTATGCACGCAATTGTTCCACGAAATCTGACTGATCAGCGTGATAAACAGCAGTTGCAGGGATAACAGTAGGTTTCGTCTATACGTCAGCTGTGAATTTCTCTATATCATTGTCTATCACTGGCAGCAGCTCTACACTTTTACGTGACGTAAACTTGGTAATTTTGCGACTTCCTATTCTGTACGATTTCTTGAGCCAGCGTATCCAGGTCGACGAAGCTTGGAAATTAGAAATGATCATGTCAGATTCAATTCAGAGAGCCCAGTTTCGTAGATCTCCGTCGGTAACGATGCATAGCCCCTCACGAGCAATTCCAAATCTTTCGGACAGTTTTTAATGTAGATGGTTTCGGGTTTCCGTTTGGCGCATATTCCTTACTTCGTTTGTACGGCTCACGCTCCGATTTTTGGAAGGCATACCTTACGAAAGACAATTAATATTTCTTCAGCTTTATTTGTATTGTCAATACTTACCAATACTGCAAGAAGCAACTAATAATTTGTAATAGATGTTACTTCAGTGGCTAATTCGAGGGAATAGTAACGGTGTGCTGTAGTGTCAGCGAAACTATCAACGAACGGTAACCTAAAACGTCCTTACGTCCTTTACAAATTACGATCGGGTTGTGTCATGTTTCCCGTTTACAAATGTACCGGTGACCTCGGTTGTGTGTGTAGCTAGCAGCGCATGCGCAGTTGCTACAGCGCTAGGGGGGGTGTACATTTCTACAGCCACCTGGCGCTCTACGAATTTGGCAGTTTTCAGTTGCCTCTTAGCAGCTAAGATTTTGACGGTGCATTTCTTTCGTTGTTTTCTTCCCGTGTAAAAAATTTCAGGGTAGGTTTCGACATGTCTTATTGTATCATTCCCTTGTTAGTACGTAAGAACATTCTCTTTCGACGTACGCATTCACACAGCGACAGTTGTGTCTTATGTATACCTGAAGATTTAGTCAAAAAATTAATTTGGTACACGCACTTCAGTTATACACGTTATGGTTCACGAAAGTGATTCCTCATTCTCAGACAGAAACTTTGGAAATATGGAAACACATATACGAGGTGTACTAATAACATGCAAGCTTTGTCAGCAAGCGAAATCACCGACGACTGCTCGTCTCGCTCCATTACACCCCGTTATACCAATTAAATTACGTCACATGACCGCCGTGAATATTTATGAACCGATTCACAGAAGAAAAAGAGGATTTTCTTCACATTTTATTAGCAGTAGAACTACCATAAATTCATAACATTCACACCGTTAGGTAAAGCTATACAGCCAATACTGTTTCAGCAACTTTTACAAAACATTTCTTACCGATTGTTGGTCATGTGCAAAAAGACCGATTGTTGGTCATGTACAGAAAGTTATTTCTGATTATGGACTAGAATTAAGATCAGCTATATGGACACGTACTCTGAAAGCTATGAGGATTACACCTATATACATACCCAGTTATAATGCTTCATCAAACCCATCTGACACCATTATGAAAGAAATTGGTAAGCTTTGTTGTCTACACTGACATAAGAAACACACCGATCGGGATAAATATATCTGCACATTTCAAGAAATTGTTAACTCTATTACAAATGATTATCCATTGTTGTCTCTGTACGTGGTATTAAAGGATGTTGAACAACCAAACAAAATTAAGGAATTAGTAGCATTTCCTGCTTCACGACGACTGCGATTCCATGGCATCATCGGCATTGCAGTCAACAATACTAACCGTGCAGCTGAACGAAGAAAGAAACAACAGAAACAGGTAAGTAATCTACGAGAATTTAAAATCGGTTAAAAAATAGGTGCGACAAGTTCAATTTGCTGCGGAGTAGCCCGTACAGAAGAAGACATATTCCGCATCCAAATGTTGCTCTTGTAGAAACTTTGGGTACAAAAATGTCACGAGGGAACCCTGATATCAGTAATGTAAAGCATTTCATTGAATGAAACAATTTTTTTTCCTGATGAAGACGATATTTGATACTACACTGTCACAGCGTGACATAATAATTCCTTTTGCGTTTTTCTCTAGTTTTAGCACTTCTATTTCCATTGCGTGGTATGTAATTGTTATTTGTCTTGTAACATAGTACCATTTTATGCACTACTATGTATTAAAAGATAGAGACCTTTTAGGTACAGACAAGAGTTCACGTGTTGGCCGTGTATTGTCATTACTATTTACTGATCACGCTCATTCACTGTTCCAAGACAAGTTGTTACCGCGTAAAGAAAATAAAAAGAAGTAAACATATATACATTTGGAAGCTGCGAGGATATGAGACACATTAATGGAAAAAGAACGAAACAATTCCAACAACGGTCATCCTTCGTCACATACCAACATTTTTTTTTCTTGCGCGTTTTACAATAAACACAAAGTATAAACTTAGGGTAACATACGTATACTACAAACTCATTTATATGCTGTCACTAATCAATTATTTTTCAGCGTGCTACATGAGTATTATAGCAGTACCAAGAATATACTAATGATTTTTCTGTATATCAAACAATGGAAAATCCAGGAAGGAATGTAACAATATTAGAGAAGGAAAGTTGCTACTCACCATAGAGCGGAGATGCTGAGCCGCGATAGGAACAACAAAAAGATTCACACAAATATAGCTCTTCTATATATGCTAGATATAAGTTTCGATTTGATTGTGGAAATATTTTATGAAGTGATAATAATGAAGACACAATGATATCCTACTAATGATGATAGTGATGGTATGTGAATGGTAAGGTAAAGAAAAGTGATGATATAGAGGTCACAGTTTTATAATGACAAATGTTTTATGGTAATCTGAAGTTAATTAAAACACAATAATAGATTAATGGAGGTACAGATACTATTTTTAACTATTATAAAAGAACATGACATTACTTGGTACACACATATATTACTCCTTGTATTACAAAGAAACGCTTTGCTTTTGGATGGTAGAGTAGTCATATATGTTCCGATTTCTACACTGCATTTTTCTGAACTAATGATACTTTTACGTGATATGTACACTGAAATTTAGAACCTGCTGATATTACTTTTGTTTGCATTAACTATGCCATTAACAATTCCAGCATAAGAATTTTTTCATGCTTAACAGGTACAACGAGCCATTTCTCATCATCTTTTTATTTTCTTTTTCTCTTTTGCATTCCTTGCAATCTATGCTTATACTATATACTTCTAGTTGTTAAGTCATCCTGATTTCTTTACCATTTTCATGTCTACGCTTAAAATAGTTCTGTGATCATACATTTTTATTTTTCTTTATTTTGACGACTATGGACGATGGTGATTCTCTTTTGCAGCAAGTATGCACCTCCCTTTGTCGTATTCCCACTTTTCCCAGTAGTTATGCGCATTCCTTACATCTGCTATTATTATTTTATTTTCACTCCTCTGTACGAGATATATTACTTACGTATAGCCAATATTTGCAACAAATACCATTTTCAAATCTCATGTACTACAAATATATTCTACTATACTGATCTTTCTTATGACGCCGTTTGGGATTAGCCGAGCGCTCTAGGCGCTGCAGTCATGGACTGTGAGGTTGGTCCCGGCGGAGGTTCGAGTCCTCCCTCGGGCATGAGTGTGTGTGTTTGTACTTAGGATAATTTAAGTTAAGTAGTGTGTAAGCTTAGGGACTGATGACCTTAGCAGTTAAGTCCCATCAGATTTCACACACATTTGAACATTTTTTTCTTATGAGCTCTGACAGCATATAGACTGATAAATTATGAACTTTGTATTTTTTCCTTTATTACTGTCAATCTTCATGTATTATTTTCTAGAATTATTTCCTGCGCACATTGAGTTTTCAAGTCTACTTACTGGTACAGCCACTGTTATTCTATATCCAACCATTACTATTCTGTGGACATTCACTACCAGTAAACGTAATTATCACCAGTCCTCTGTTAGAATAGCTCAACTATAAGTCTAAAACATACTCTATGTACCATATTATTTGATAATGAACTACGAACACAGTTTCTCACTTATATATTGATGGCGCTATCGTAAATAATGCACTTGTTACCTGCAAAAGTTTAGGATTTTGTATTAATATTCATTACTGTCATATTATGCAATCTTAAAAGCATTTAATGCCTCTTTAAATCTCATTTTCTCTTTATGCCATTGTCCTTCTCTACGTTATCCACTGAGATGGTCATGAAACATACAGTTGTTTACTTGTCTGCACAGTATAAATATATACAAGAATACTGACGTCGATAATAATAAACTACAAATGAGAGAACTGTAATGATGAGGAAATATGAACCAATGTCTATGGAGTTTCGATTGGCAGACCATCCAGACTGTAACTTTATCTCAACTATGACTTTATTCTTGCCTTTTACACTCTTTATATTTTATACTCATGATATAGCTACACTATGCTTTGTGTAACAACGCCTATGATTAGTGACAACTATGCAAATGGACACTTGATCTCACGCATTAGTGCAAATAATTACATTTCCAAACAACTTTCTAAATACTTAGTAATATTTTCCTATAACTCTGTATCGTATAACTAAGGTTGTTTCAGTTTCCATGAACTTCTTAAAGAGCGAGTTGCTCAAACTACGGTGTTTTTCTTAGATATTGAGCTACATCTTAAAGTTTCCTAGTGCACATCAGCACTATCATACCTGACTATTTTTACATTCGTAATTCCTTACTACAGATGTTAGATGGTTAAAGAAAATACTTCACAAATTAGGCATGATACTTTTATGCCATTCAAAGAGCCCGATGCTCACAAAAATTTGTATTTCTTTATTAATTATCTCTTTTATGCAACATTCCCGAACTTTTATGAGCCTATACTTATGTAATGTTAAGAATTTGTTGTGTTATTGTGCCCAATTGCCATAACAACCCTGCCAAATCCTTCAGAAGAAGGCAGCAGTGTAATTAAAGGTATATACACAGGGTAAATTAATTGAAGTTTTGTAAGAAAATATTAAATTGACCCAGAGGTGGTTGAATGTACTATAGATTGTGTAGTAGCGTCGCTGCTCAAGGTGTTAAGCGTAATGTTTTAGAGTAGCTTTAGATTGAGTGATGTATAGAAGACTCCCAGGTGTAAAGACGTGTTGTATGTGATGTGTGCTGGATGTATACTTCCTCACTACGGACAGTAATGTTTTTTTTTTTATTTGCAGGATACTGTGATGTTTGCTATCTGTGAGAGAATCTCAGCAGAAGATGGGAAATATTAAGGTCAAGAAAGCTGTATTGTTACTAATGCAATGCGCATATTCATAAGTAATGATTGAGGCAATGTATAGCACTCACATCCAATGATTTTATAAAGCTAATTGTTAATGTGTAATCAGTTCAAAAATGGTTCAAATGGCTCTGAGCACTATGGGACTCAACTGCTGAGGTCATAAGTCCCCTAGAACTTAGAACTACTTAAACCTAACTAACCTAAGGACAACACACACATCCATGCCCGAGGCAGGATTCGAACCTGCGACCGTAGCGGTCGCGCGGTTCCAGACTGTAGCGCCAGAACCGCTCGGCCACCAGCGGCCGGCGTGTAATCAGTTAATTGAATGTGTTAATTGTGAACAAACTTTCAAAGGGTCAAAAGATAAGTTTTAAAGTTAGTGCCGTATTGGTACTAACCCCAAATTCGGGAGGACGACGGTTCAATCCCGCGTCCGGCCATCCTGATTTAGGTTTTCCGTGATTTCCCTAAATCACTCCAGGCAAATGCCGGGATGGTTCCTCTGAAAGGGCACGGCCGACTTCCTTCCCCATCCTTCCCTAATCCGATGAGACCGATGACCACGCTGTCTGGTCTTCTTCCCCAAGCAACCAACCAACAACCAACTAACCCCAAGTCAGTACCAGTTGCCATATCTGTGTCATTTTTTACTAACTATTTCTCTCAGGAAGTTATTGTCTCAGTCATATCCGGTTTAATTAAAATGTATGCTAAGCAACAGCCATGAACAATAGCTGTTTGCTAACTATACAATTTAAAATATCAACAGAGAGCAGTGCAAAGAGCGTTACCATTGCGCCGATAAAGGTAAGAAACTTTGTTATTTCAATGACAGCATTCATTAAGCGCACTTTCAAATTGGTCAAGTTTTGTTTCATTATGAGAGCCAATTTTAAATCAATAGTGTTGCATCAGATTCAGTTCTTGAATTACGTAAATTCATGCAGTTTTGGTTTGGTTTAAAGATATTGACAGTTTACATTCCCGCAGCTAAATAAATTTATATTCTCGCAGTCAGAAAAGTTCAGTACAAAGAAAAGTGCATAAGCGACTACTGTCAGGGACGTAATTTCAACCATATTACTAACGTATATATTCCAAGGTTTTCCGTGATTTCCTAATATTGCTCAATATAAATGACAGGACGGTTCCTTTGAAACGGCATGGTCGATTTCCTTCCCACTCCTTGTCACAATCCGAGCTTGTGCTCCGTCTGTAATGACCTCGATGTCGATGGGACGTTAAACCCAATCTTTCTTCCTTCCTAGGGCGTCCGTTTTGCATGGTTTCTTGCACGACTGTATCGGAGTCTCTAGTGTTGCCGTCTACGACGTGGTTCTCGCCATGGTCGTCGGGAATGGAGTTATGTATAACTTAATTGTCTCCTAACAGCTTGATGCGATATATGACTTACTGTAGTCTCTTCTAACGCTGATTCTTTCCTGGAACGTTCAGCCCACGGTTCCTTTGACTCCAGACTGGTAGATATCGATCATCCTGTGCATCTGTTGAACATGGACAGCCTCTACAGTGTAAGTCCTGTAAACTGTCAGTTGGGACCGATTCTATCACCGCTCTACTTCAGCTTCAATCCGATGCACACATCGACCAACTTGGCTGGTTGACAGGCCTTCTGCGCGTAACCTGATAATGCGCACCAGATTATTGGTCGCTATTGTCCTTGGTGGCATGATGAACATTCACTCTGCTGTTCCAATTACGTGTCTAATGCGTCCCTACTGGTGCTTCACTTTCAACTGTAATCCTCCAATCGATTCGGATGCGGCGTTCTGCACTCATAGTACACTACTGGCCATTAAAACTGCTACACCAAGAAGAAATGCAGATGAAAAACGGATATTCATTGGACAAATATATAATACTTGAACTGACAAGTGATTATATTTTCACGCAATTTGAGTGCATAGATCCTGAGAAATCAGTACCCAGAACAACCACCTCTGGCCGTAATAACGGGCTTGATATACCTGGCCATTGAGTGAAACAGGGCGTGGATGGCGTGTACCGGTACAGCTGCCCAGGCAGCTTCAACACGATACCACAGTTCATCAAGAGTAGTGACTGGCGTATTGTGACGAGCCAGTTGCTCGGCCACCATTGACCAGACGTTTTCAGTTGGTCAGAGATCTGGAGAATGTACTGGCCAGGGGAGCAGTCGAACGTTTTCTGTATCCAGAAAGGCCCGTACAGGACCTGCAACATGCGGTCGAGCATTATCCTGCTGAAATGTATGGTTTCGCAGGGATCGAATGTAGGGTAGAGCAAAGGGTCGCAACACATCTGAAATGTAACGTCTACTGTTCAAAGTGCCGTCAATGCGAACAAGAGGTGACCGAGACGTGTGTCCAATGGCACCCCTATACCATCACGCGAGGTGATACGCCAGTATGGCGATGACGAATACACTCTTCCAATGTGCAATCACCGGGATGTCGCCAAACACGGATGCGACCATCATGATTCTGTAAACAAAACCTGGATTCATCCGAAAAAATGACGTTTTGCCATTCGTGCATCCAGGTTCGTCATTGAGTACACCATCGCAGGCGCTCCTGTCTGTGATTCAGCGTCAAGGGTAACCTCACCCATGGTCTCCGAGCTGATAGTCCATGCTGCTGCAAACGTCGTCGAAATGTTCGTGCAGATGGTTGTTGTCTTGCAAACGTCCCTATCTGTTGACTCAGGGATCGAGACGTGACTGCACGATCCGTTATAGCCATGTGGATAAGATGCCTGTCATGTCGACTGTTAGTGATACGAGGCCGTTGGGATCCAGCACGGCGTTCCGTATTACCCTCCTGAACCCACCGATTCCGTATTCTGCTAACAGTCATTGGATCTCGACCAACTCGAGCATCAATTTCGCGATACGATAAACCGCAATCGCGATAGGCTACAATCCGACCTTTATCAAAGTCGGAAACGTGATGGTACGCATTTTTCCTCCTTACAGGAGGCATCACAACAACATTTCACCAGTTAACGCCGGTCAACTGCTGTTTGTGTATGAGAAATCAGTTGCAAACTTTCATCATGTCAGTCGTTGTAGGTGTCGCCACCGGCGCCACCCTTGTGTGAATGCTCTGAAAAGCGAATCATTTGCATATTACAGCATCTTCTTCTTGTCGGTTAAATTTCGCGTCTGTAGCACGTCATCTTCGACGTGTAGCAATTTTAATGGCCAGTAGTGTAATCGTGCATATGTGTACAAAGACGTCGGGGGCGACCTTTCGATCACTACAGGAACAGTCACAACGGCAACTCACCTGCGCGACACATCGGGGTGATGCAAAACTTTTGTTGATGTGTGCTGTTACATAGGTCTCTGCAATAGAAGTAACAGACCGAAGGCCCAGCCACACAGCTTACGCCGGTCAGTAAATAAGTTTCTCGAGCCGTTTATCGTAAGGCTTCTTTAGGACTGCGGGGGCGCACGTGTTCACCCCGCGACGATACGGGGCCAGGCGGTGACTTGCGGGAAGTGGGCGCCGAGCGCGGCGGGACGTAAGCCGTGTTGCCCGGGGCGAGCTGGCAGTTATCTGTCGGCGCCGCAAATCTTGACTTTGCAGGGGCGGCAGTGTAAGCCGGCTGAGCCGCGCTAATCTCTATTTATTGAAATGGAAGCGCATCACCGCCCTGATCGAGAGCCGCCGCCGTCATAATCCCGCGGCGAGGCCCGCGCGCTCGACACGTGGGCGCGGCCGCCGCCTTCTTCCACGTGGCTCCTAGACTTACTGCCGCTAGCCACGGGAAAACCTTCAGTCACTTTAACGTAATCTTGAATCACCGCCGTAAAAGCTGTTCATCTGCTGTGTACGATAGGAGACCACCCGTCAGTAGTTACTCGTCAGGGACAGTCTGAACCGATACAAAAAACAGTGTCCGTCCCATGAGAATCCTTCTCGGTGTACTGCCGCATCATTTTACAAAATACATAAAGTGCTAGAAAAGAAAAACATTCTATATTACGGCCGGTTTGCAGGGATCTTCCTGAAGACATTGGCTCAGCCTGAAGAAGACTGCTGCAACACAGGATGTAACGTCGGTTCTTTAGGTTTTTTTTTTTTTTTAAGAATTACAGGACAATACACCCAGAAGGATGTTACGGAAGCCGAGGTATTTATACCAGTATTCGTTCCGCTGGTGACTTTCTGTCTTTCTGCTTTTCATTTTTTCATCAAAAGTGAATGGTTCTAACGGTCAGAATCTTTTGGATAGTATAATTTGAGTACTAAACTGCTAAAATAGCTGAATTTCAAACGTTTCGACTGACTTGCTACGATACTCTTCAGGGCCTGAACCTCCGTAAGGCAGCAAGCCGGTCGAAACGTCTGCAATTTAGTTGTTTTAGTAGTTACAGTGACGCAGTCCAGTACTCCGAATTACTTTCTCCAAAAGGACACCGGCCGCCAAAGCCTACGAGCTTATATTCAGAATGTTAGTTGCAAGTCATACCGCCATAGCGTTTAGAGCATGACTATCAATCAGTTAAAACAGCAAGTGAAAAGAAACAACCAGATTGGTCAATCAGTTTACTCAACATTCAGCGAGACACATTATGTGCTCAACAATGAATGAAAACTGGAGATACGACAGTTGTTTGAATAGCGTTAACGGCACATTTATCAAAAATTTAGTGCTAGTGCTAGTCGTACCATACTATACCTAACTACGGACACAGACGAAAGACGAACAACTAACACGAGCAGCAGAAACCAGGGTTTTCAGAAACACAACGGGACACAAAAGAAAAGACGCACAAAAACCATTAAATTACAGTTTTTGATGTTCCCGAGCAACAGTCATTCAATAATTTTTAAACTAACACACCGCCTTTTGACTGTATTGTTGTTTATTTAATTACGACCCAGGCTTCCGCCTTTTATGCGATTTTCAAGTAATTGAGTTTATGTCATGCAGAATGTGTTAATGACATAAATCTGGGTCATGAGGTCCCGAGTTCGAGTCTCGGTCGGGCACACAGTTTTAATCTGCCAGGAAGTTTCAATCTGGGTCATAATTAGATAAATAATAATACAGTCAAATGGCGGCGGGTTCATTTAAAAGCATTAAATTACAAATCCGAAGTATTAGAGATGGTAAACGTCACTATGGAAAAGAAGGAAAAATCATCAGTAGAGAGCGAACCACGTCTACATTCCTCCAAAGATAAGTCCACGCCAGCGAACGGGCCAGACGTCATCGGCTCGACCGATGGTCGTCAAAATGATGGTCGTATGCGGTCCGAATCGAGTATTCAAGAGGCCCGCCGTTTTCAGCCGGATTTCATTATAATTTGCATCCAGTATCAGCCAGATCAGAAACAGTCAACTAACGTTAACACCTTATCAAAATGTAGCTTTACTGCTCAGTAACAAACCAAAGTTCTTACAGAGACAGTAATGTTAATTGACGTTGGTGATTTCGGTCGTGAGCTAATTAAAGTTGGCCGCTTATCTCAGAGATACGTAGCGCGGCCTCTGTCTTTCACTCAGCACAAGAGCGTCACAGAGATGCTCAACAAATTCCGATGGAAGAAGCGACACGAGAGGCTGCGTGCGTCATTGCTGAAATGCCGAGACGGTACGTTCCAGGAAGGGTCCGGTAATCTATTGCTTTCTCCCATTTAAGTCTCGTGAAATGACCACGATGAGAAAGTCAGAGAAAACGGATATAATATGGAAGTTTGCCTACAATCACTTTTCCCATGCACCATTCGTGAACAGAACAGGGAAACAGATAGTAATACCAGAAGTACCCTTCACCACAAACTCTGAAGTGACTTGAAGTTCATAGATATAGATGCAGGGACACACACCCACGCTAGGTCAGAGATGGAGCGGGAGGCTAACCTAAGGCTTCAGCTCCAGCTTGTTTCACTGGCATGGATATTTTCTTCCAGCCTACTTTTATCGTTGCCTGTCGTGTTGCCTACACGTAGGAGCAGAGGCTTGTCTACATTCAAGGGCAGTGATGTCAGAATTCAAGGTGGCGGCAATTATCACTTGACAAATCATTCCTCCTTTACCTACCACATGGCAAATCCCTCCCCTTCCACTCCCCTCGCCACCCTATGCCACAATCTCAGTCTCACTCCAGCCAATCAAAATCCAACATGGTAGAACTAGCCCAGTTGTGCTAGTGGGAAATTTTAAAAATCCAAGATGGTGGAACTAGCCCAATTGTGTTATGTGCCCTCTTCTTCTATCCCCTCTCTCTTCCTCCTTTCCCTGTCCAACCAACCGCAACGTAATAGTAAAATCAAGCAAGCAACCAGAATGTGGATGCAAGTTTCTGGATTCTAGTTCGAAGATACGCATCATTTCTGAAACCTTGTCTTGGAAGTGAAACATACTGCATAAAATACATACCTCTCTATTTAGTCATCGTAAATACGCAGTCAACTGCATAAAAATGAGGGCAGCTTCTAAGATATGCATTATTTTCATAACATTCACAGGGAGGTCGTAGACATTTAAGTAAAAAGATATTTGTCTCTGAATTCTGTAAACACGCACACACGCGCGCGCACGTGCTCACGCACACACATACGCAATACTTTGCACAGTGCTAAAGAGTATCCAAACGCTTTTTTGAAACATACTTATCCAAAAATTACGAAAGACTTTAAATTGCAGCATTTCAAAAACTTTGCAGAGTACTCAAAAGCATCCAAATGCTCTTTTTTGCGTACTCTTTATCCAAAACGTCATGTAAAACACCCTGATTTTTTGGGTTACATTCAGAAGTACAATCCAGGAACATTATGTAAAGTTACACTTGGGTACACGAAAGGTTCGAACAGAGCCTCAAATTATTTTCACACATCGAAATTATTGTCAAGTGTCACAAGGCAGGCAGGCAGAAACTGGCAAGTCCACACTTGCTGACTGCGTATTTTGCTTGTTGCGAAAATCTTTTCTTTTAGACGTCCAATCAGTGTAACATGACACTTGTATCGCATTATAAAACACAAACGAGCATTACAGATTAAGCCGACTTGCCGACGGGAGTAAACAATGTTATTCACACATCAAAAACTGTTATCTCACTACTCGTTCCATACTTGTAATTTTACGCATATTTCTGACGCTGAACTCAGAATGGAAAAGAACAGACAAAATTCTCTCTGATGGATATTTCAGTGCTGCGTTAATGCTCTAGTTTTTAATGCAACAGCATTAAATACAGACACTGTAGTTGTGTATGCTTGAAAAAAGTTTGCAAAAAAATCTCTTGTACTTGCAGACATTAGACATGTGAAGTCGATACTTCGAGAGAACAGCGGCCCGGAGAGAGTTATATTGAATGTTTAGAATTAACAGAGTTCTGTCTCACAATATTATGCTCTCGCACTACCTATCGTGGAATATAGATGATGAAACTCATATTCACGTAGTTGAACTTGGCCGTGAGCTAACTAAAGTTGCTGAGTTACCTCTTGGGCAGAGGGGAAATACAGCGGCCGCTGCAGGATTAGGGGATGTGAGAAGGGGAAAGTTTTATTGTTTGCTTTCTAGTGCTCACAAATCATGGGCGTATGTATCTCAAACCGATCAGCTACTATGGTATAAATTTCAAACGGAAGTGACATGGATTCGTGAATGCGCATTATAGAGACGCTCATCTTTAAATGCAATATATAGGCCTACTTCTGGCAAGGAATGTGAAACCAAATTAAGACATTTAAGTAAACATTTAAGACATTTAGTAAACATTTGCAATTACGTGTTGTATTTCACAATCGTTTTAAGTATAAATGCAGTTACTGGTGTTTAAAGCAATTAATCATCCACTCACACAGACAACACAACAACACTTTGTCAGTCAATTACGGTGTCACAACTGTAGAATCGTCGAGGGTGGCAGCATTCTGAAACAAAGAACAGACGCCACGAAGTGTTGCGAATGGTGCTGACTTTTAACTATCGGTACTTACGAGCCAGTGACCATCTCATCGCTTTCTTGCATTAGCTAGTAAACAGGAGGTTTATAACATGCTAATTTGTATAAATTACCAATTAATAATAAGTCGGTACATATCCAGCCCGAGAGCTCGTTTAAAAATGTCGGAATTCGCTCTTGAGCAAAAACGTTTGATGACCACTGCTGCAGAGGCTCTGCAGTTGGTGAGTAGCCTCCTCTATATTTTTTGCTAACAAGACAAGGTCATCTGCAAATGCTAGGCAGGATAAATCGACGTTATCTTTCTTGTATCCAGTTTTCATTCCAGTTCCCGTTGTTATTGTGTAAGTCCCTTGCCTGATAATCTTCTCCAGTATGCAGTTGAAGATGTTGCAAGAGAGGCCATACTATTGTCTAGCTGTCATTTGAACTGTGAAACTCTCAGAGAATTCACCTCTAAATTTGTTCCTCAGATTTCCCTGGACTAGTCTGATGGTCTTCTCATCTAGACGCAGTGCCTGTAGGATGGAGTTCAGGGTCTGCTTGCCTGTAGAATCCCATACCTTTTGAAAGTACACTAAAGATGATTACCCAGGGATGTCCACCTCCACTCCGTTATGTGACGATTGTCCCGAAGCTTTCTATTTGCCCTGTGCACGTTCTAGTAGCTAGAAAGCCACCTTAATATTCAACTAGTTGGGAATCGAATTCGTTGAAGGCTCTAGTTAGCAAGGGTATAGAGAAAATCTTGTAGGTAACATAACAGAAATGTGCCTCTGTAGTTGTCAAGGTCAGTTTTGTTGCCTTTCTTGTGAAGAAGGCGGAACACAGCAGAGGTCCATGCATCGTGTAAGATCTGTATTAACCGTATGTCACGTGTGATCTGAGGATACAGATTGTTCAGCAGCATTTTTCCACGTCTTGGCAAAAAAAATTTTGAAGCCGAGATCGCATAAACATTACTTTACTTACAACAACCGATTTCGACAGACTTTGCTGTCATCTTCAGGGCTTCAAAAATTTTTATTACAAAACGTGTTCATTTTGAGCTGGAACATCACTCCAGGATGCTGGAGATCACAGATGTGCTAGTTTGCCATCTTCACCTGAGGCCTTATTCTTCAGGTTCGTGATACTTATCTATTATCAGTCGGGGTTGTCATGTCTGTCTCGCGAACAGAATGTTGGGTATCACAAATGTGCTACTATGCTATCTTCAGCTGAGGCCTTGCTGTTTCTTCAGGTTCGTGAAAATTATCTGTTATCACATAGGGTTGTCACACCAGCCACGCGAATGGGATTCTGGGGGTCACATCTGTGCTACTATACTATCTTCACCTGAAGCCTTGTCGTTCTTCAGGCTCGTGAAAATCTCCAATAGATCGTTACATTGAGAATGTGTTATTCATATTGTATTCATTTTGCCCACAAATTATAATTCAATGTCAATACGACTTTATTATGGCTGATACAGCTGTCAAAACTTGGTTAAAAGGTGGAGATATTTCAAATATTTACTCAAACTGTAACAATATACTGTTTACAATAGAAGATATTCTAAAAAGTGTTGGAGATGAAGTAGAATGTATATTAATTTTGTATATTCATTGTGTACGACAGCATAAAAAGTGATTCAATTTCAGTAAAAGAAACTGGTTGATGGTTGCATTACGAATACTAGAGTATTTCTGTGGTTCAGATTAACTGTAAAAAGTATTTAATATTCCTTGATGCATGCAGGTAAACGTTTATTGCCAACAAAGCGTGCATTTTTCATTGCAAGTAATCTTTTTGATAGTAAATTTCTTATTTCTAATAATTTTTGTTCAATTTATTTTCCTTTCCCATTTCCTCTGTAATACCTTACGAAGACAAAGATCCGGTTTACTGATAATTTTAGGCAATACAGTATTTAACGTATTCGAGATAAACATCAGTGGAGAGTGAAAATACGGAGAAAGATGAGTTTTACCGAGGAGGCAGATGTAAGATGAAATTTACTAGCAAGAGAGTACAGTTTTTGATATGAACATTACGAATGAAAACGTAAAAGGTACAGTACAATATTTGACATAAAATTTTCTGCATGTGTGTGTGTATGTATGTATGTATGTGTGTGTGTGTGTGTGTGTGTGTGTGTCGTTCAGAAGCCAATATCTTACTGCATTTTACGTAAATATCTTTGACTTTCATTTGAATGTTACGGAAATAATGCACATCTTAGAATTTGCCATCATTTCTATGCAATTGACTACTGATTAAAAGCGAAGGAATGTATCTGTGTATATGCAAATTATGCAAACAGCTTCGAGAAGGTTTTGGCAATAACTCATGCCTTTGAACATGAATACAGAAGCTAGCATCTACATTCCGACTGCTTGCTTCATTTTCATACTACAATGTGATTAGCTGAAGCGGGCAGAGGGGCGGTGAGTACAAATCATAACTCGGCTAGTTCTATCATCACCGATTTTTGAAAATTTTCCTCTAGCACAACTGGGTTAGTTCTACCCTCTAGCATTTTTACTGGATGAGGAGGGGAGAACATGGAGGGGAAGAGGAGGGGTTTGTCGTTTGGTAGATAAGGGAGACATGGCTTGTCAAGTGATAGTTGTCATCTTGATCGTCACATCATTACCCCTACGAATAGGCAAATCCTTGCCACTGTATTGGGCAACCCGATGTGCAAAGGTCAGACTGACCACATACCCACACTAGCTGCCTTAATTTTGTTAGGAAAACCATGGTCACCAGTCCTCTGGTCTGAGGTGGCCAGCCACTAATTCCCCTCCTGTGCCAACCTCTTGATCCACTTGCGTCTTAGTCCTGATATATTTGTTGGATGTGTTCCAATGTCTGTCTTCCCCTATCGTTTTTAAGCTCTACAGTGTTATATTTACGTGTGCATTACAACACCTCACCATGATGCTTAGAGTAAATTGGCTTGCCACACGAAAACATGACAAGCTACCTGAAACAAGTAATACACAAGTGGTCCTGAAAAATCATGCACTCTAAGTGTAAAGATTAAATAAAACGGAAACCCACTGATGATGGTTCAGTGGTGCTGAAACATGTTTGTGAACTTCTAAAAAGCGGTGTTTTGCATAACTGGCGGACCTTACATCCTACAATTTTAACTGCAAACGCGGTAAACACAAGGAGCTGCACATCCAAATGATGAATATCTCTACAGTTCCTTTTAGTATCATGGAAGTTATTCCATGATGTCTTAACACATATCTTGTCATCCAGTCCCTTCTTGTCGACAGTATTTTCTCAAGTTGCTTTCTCAATCGATTCTGAGACCACCCCGTCAATCCTTATTTTATGAGCCCACCTAATTTTTAACATGAAACCTACTTAGAAATGCGAGCCCAATGTGCTGCTCATTGTGCCAGGTTGCTCATTTAATGAGAGAGGAATGTGATTGAGTTTATTAGTTAATAGGATTGTTCACACCAACTTGTTTGCTCGTAATAAACATTCATAATCAACCGTCTGTACTGAAATTACAATGTTGTTTCCGGCTTAAAATCGGCTTTTTTTGTTAGGACTGTTTTGGTGCGGCCCATTAAGAAATCTTTCTTGTGAGAATTTCTTCATCTCAACGAGGCACTTTCAGCCTATGTCCTCAATTACACGGTCCGTTCAATAAATAACCAGAAAAGTAGTATAAAAAATACGAAACAAAGTTTGTGGTACTTTGTTATTTTTTGGTTTTGTTAGTAGTATCAGAGGGGCTTGGTAAGCATTCTTCGCGAACGGGATGAAAGGGATCAGTGAAACAAGATGGTGGCCCCTTGCAGGTTTGCACCAACGTGGAGCAGCGGGGTGTCATTGGATTTCTGTTAGCTGAAGGGTTGAAACCAATCGAAATTCAATGTCGGATGGCACTGCAATATGGTGAATGTTATTTGCGTCGAACACAAGTATACAAATGTACAAATAAGTTCGAACGTGGTGTAACAAGTGTTGATGATCCACCACACCAAGAACGTTCCGTCTGTACAGTCACGGAGAACAATATTGCGAGAGTTTCTGAGGTCACACGGGAAAGCAGATGCATTACGGTGAGTGGTATTGCAACAATGATAAATGCTAGTGTCGGATCAGCTAATGAAAGTGTTAACGAGGTACTGGAAAAGTATATGCGAGGTGGTTCGAAACATTTGACGTTAGAAATGAAAGAAAGGAGCGTGGTGTGAGTAGTGAACTTTTGCGACAATATGAGGGTGATGGTAAGAAATATGTTCACCGAATGGTAGCGGGAGATGAAATTTTGGTGGAGTTTTACGAACTTTAACGAAAGCAGGCTTCTCCAAAACCCAATAAAATAAGGTACTAAAATTAAGAAGTGCTAGTAACATCACGTTGACTTTGTTTTGGGGCCATAAGGAAGCAATTCTTGAACAAAATATGCTGAGAGGTCCAAATGTGAACAGTCTGACGTACGCAAACCTTATGCGTCAAAATCTGAAACCTGCCATTTTGAGGAAGCGGTGTGGACTGGTGTCCAGTAGTGTCCTGTTAGGTTGTTACTGCATACTAATGCGAGCCTACATCCTTGATATTATCTAAGACCTGAAGTTCGTGTGCTTACACCATCCGTGTATTCCCTGAATCGCCATCTTGAGAGTATCACTTCTCTTAGGGGCTCAAGGTTCGCTGATAATGAGAAAGCATAGCCTGCAGTGCATACCTGGTTACGTACACGCCCCCACGAATTCTTTGTACCTGGAACCGAGAAGCCTGAGGATCGCTGGCATAATTGCATAGAACTTAAGTGGGATTACGTGAAAAATAGATAAGTGTATTATTCCATATTTGACAGATCAAATAATTTATATCCTTGCACTGCACATCTCCAACTATTTGATTCTCGTCTCTTCCAGGTTTCCCACAGTCCTTGACTCACTTCCGTGGAATGCAGTGCTTCCAGTGTACATCCTGAGGAGTTTTTTCCCACAAAATTAAGCCGATGCTTGAGACTAGAAGACTTTTTTGGCCAGGAATGGTGTTTCTGCCTGTGCTGGTCTTCTTGTTATGTCTCTTGTTTCGGTGATCATACGTTGTTTTGCCTCCAATGTAGCAGCTTTCGCTCATTTCGTCCCCTTTAGGCACCCGAATTGTGATGTTAAGTTTAGCGGTAATCTCACTTCTGCTATTTCTACCTTCATCTTTCTTTGATTTACTCTCAATCCATAATGAGTCCTCATCAGAGTGTTTATTCAACATTCCACAGTTCTTCCTGATTTCAGTGGCTATGGCAATGTCATCAAAGAAGTTATTGATATCCTTTCAACCCAAATTTTAATGCCACTACTGAACCTTTCACTTCCGCCATTGCTTCTTCGATGTATAGGGTGATCATTAGGAGTGAATACTTTCCTGTCTTACATCCTTTCTGACCTGACCACTTCCTTCTTAGCTTCCATACCTTACGTTCCTTTTTGCTTCTTGTACGTACTGTAAATTATTCGTCTTCCTTTATGGCTTTCAGCTATTTCTGAGAATTTCAAACATCTGGTACCAGCGTTGCTCTTGGTGTATACTATGTTCAGATTACTTACGGGAATATAATTTCTTGAAAATGGGAGGTTGTGCTGCTGTCGAAATATCGGCGGTTATCGACGACGTCACCTCGCTCCATTCCCGTAACTTATAGGTGGCAGTTTACATTGTCGAATGCTTTTTATAGATCGACAAATACTATCAACGTGTCTTTTTTTTTCATAAATCTTGCTTCCATTAATAGGCTGAACGTAAGAACTATCCGTTTGGTGTCTTTTCTTTTCCTAAGCTGATCGTCACCTAAGATCTTCAATTTTCGTATGTTCATACAACGTGGAAACATTAGTTCTGGGACAAGTGTCAGCATCACCGGGCTCGATCCACACCTGCCAATGCTTTTTTCTCATTTCTAGAAAGGAGCTCATCAGCACAGCTAAGTAGCTAAGTAGCTAAGTGAGAAATTATGGCGCTGGTTCGGAAGGTGTACGTTATCGGGAACGTGGCGTCCGCCACCTCTGGCGTCCAACGATTCCAGAGGCAGGAGCGGCATCGCGTCACCCTCCGCACCTTTGCTTGCGGATTCAAAGTGAGTACGAGACGGAGATTAGCAACCCTAATGCGTCTCAAATTGGTGGTGCAGCTCAGTAGTAGCCGTCTGGAGTGTCGTGGAATCCACTGGTATTCAAGAACCATCTGGACGACAATGAAGCCCATGGACCGTGCACATGGTGCTCTCTCCACTGGCAGTCTGTGGACTTCCCGTCTTTCGTATGAGGGTAACAATCGAACTCTGACAGGAGGGATGTGCGGTAGAGGTGACGCGCAAGCGTAATCGGCAGTTACTCGTCAAACGCGATGAGAGGAAGCTCTTCAAGTCGATTTCTCTAGAACGAGTTCCAAGAAAACCGGGTGAGAATCTGGAGGAAATTGAACTCGACGTTGATTCTAAGCCCGCACTCATCTTACATATAAAGACAATGAAAATAACATGTAGTGTTCATGCAGCATGTGAGGTAACGGGCGAATTGTGGCGCCCTCGAAATATTATATGTTCGGAATTGGGGCGGCCGCACAGGACGCTCGTCAAAGCCGGGGCCCGGCAGCAAACACGTGGTGGCAAACGTTAGCCGGACGAGAGGGATAGCCCCAGCGCATGGTCCAGCCGCGTGGCTGGGAATTCCATTGTGACGAGGACAGTGCTTTGTGTCGATGATGGAGATGTCTATGCCGGGAGTGCGGAGGATAGAAATGTTTCGGTGTGCCGACCTGCGCTCTTGTGTGATTTCCGTGGCTTCTGCAGTGAGGACGTAGTGTGCGTTTAGAAGTGAATATCTCGCGAGCTATGTTGTTGTTCATAACTAATTACATGCAGTAGTGTCTATTGTTTCCCAGTTATTCAACTTACATTTTATTTAATTGCTGGATCATCGACACCAATAAGTGTTTTGCAGAAATATACCGCATTCTCAAAAGTACTTCTACTATCTTATTCGTCATTTAAAGTAATTAAGATAGCACTTGCAGATTTTATTTAATTGCAATCTTTCATTTATAAATTTATATGTTACATTCATAATTCGCAGTTGCCGAGTGATAGAAACCTTCGACCATTCGATTCATGTGTGTATTCTTATCGTATGCTGTAGACTCAGCAGTATTTGGCCTGTAATGCGGCAACTACGTATCCCAGCCCCTAGACAACGAAAGCAGCCAAAACCTTTAATATTGCAACGTTGAGTCGGAGGGTGCGTAGTTATTTGAAAGCCTGCAACCACCATGTTTTAGACACCTCTTTGAGGAGTTAAGCGTGTTTACCGTTACTTCATTATACGAAAACTTTCTTTAGTGATATTTGTCGAAACAGTCCATCTTATTTTCTAATATGTGATGTTCACCTACAACTCTTTAAGGAGTTAAGCATTTTAAACGCTATTTCTCCATATGTGCAGACGCTAATGATATTCCACCACAAATTGATAAGAATAATGTTGTCCACAACTACTAGGAGAAGAAATCTTTGTTATACGTTCCTAAATATCTTAGTGGCCTACTGAGGAGCTCAATACTCAGCCACAAAGATATGGGACAGCCTACGCAATAATATAACATGTCTGACAAATAACAAAGCAAATTTGAAATCTAGCCTAAAATATTTTTTCTGGACACGTCTTCCTATTCCATATACGATTTTAACTCAAAAAACTCCATTATAACATTACGTAGCTTAAAAAACTAAGTGTATCACTAGTTACGTGACTGCTAATGTTATTCATTCGTACAGAATTTAAGCCGATGTGTTTTTTACAAGTAATAACCTGTGAGCGGCTGTCGCTATAAAAAATTTCATGTATACACAGCCTCTAACTTCTTCATTCCACATCTTTCCGATTAAAGTCACGTGAATGATGTAAGGAACATGTAACTAACACACGCTTTTGTAAAGATATGAAATGGAATGATCACAGAGGCTCAATCGCAGGAAAAGGACGTGGGACACTCTTGTTCGTTGGTTAGACACAGAGGACATACAGTCAGTCGACAAGGGTGACAGAAGACTTGTGCATCCCATACTACACAGGACCAGCAGGTGAAATTGAAAGTGTAGGAATAGGGGCAGGACGAATAGGCTCTGGTTCGTTTTAATTCAAGGGAGGGCGTCATGGAAATGCTGAAAACCAGGACTTTCTGACTCTTGAGGACAAACGCTGAAGAATGTAGATGTACTGTACGTCCGTCTACATATTGCCCGCGGAGGGACCGTGAGGCAGGTATTCCGACGCTCCATATGCTGTTGCAAGTTGAAGAACCTAACATGTTGTACCCTAGTAAGAATCCTCCGCCATGCTCTTCAGTCGTCCTCAGAGTATGTATGTAGATACTTGGCGACACCGCCTCAGTGCGGGACCCCTGGCCGCTGGTCGCTTCCTGGCGGCTGTAGATGCTCCTTCGTGGAGTCGTGAAGAGGGCCATTCGTCTTGGCCAGACAGCGAGGTGGTGTGTGGGAAGGCGGCACGTACCTGCAGCTACGATTTTATCATTATTAATACACTCACTCACCACAGGTCGACAGAATATGTGCGTTTTATGCCCTATATACACTTCGGGAAGAATTCAAGACTTTTGAATATGAATATTCCAAAAACAGGTCTGATTTATTATTGACAGGTGACAACTTGATTTAAAACCGTATACTGCTACTCAACCCATGAAAATATGAAGAACCACGATACTACATCTAAGAGAGAAAACAATACTGTAGCATTAAAAATGACAAACAACACTGCACAACACAATTATAGGATCACTTTTTCGAAAGCCCGTAATTGTCGCTCATAGCGACGTATTTGGCTCGAAGGTGCCTAGAACATTTCTCTGTAACGAAGCGCCCTGCGAAGTCGCCCTCGCTTTCGACGATGCTTCAATAAGCAAGGTGTCGAGACATGCGAAAACAAGGCCTGAGCTCAGAAGGTCATCTCAAGTCACATTGGCACCAAATTTCACCACAATTCTGTCCACCACAACCGAGAGCGTGTCATAAGACCGGAAGTTCGTCACACTCTCTCTTGCCAACATCTCACCGCTTCTTTTGACACCCGAGGTCAGAACCATAATACTCAGCGCTGTAATCAAACACTTTTCTTATGAGTGAACAAGGGAAACATTTTAGACCCACCGCGGCTCAGAATCCTTAGGGGGTTGGCATAAAGGCCATCAATGAAGCCATTACTTTCATTGCGCATAGTGATTCCCACACATTTCGCACTCGAAAAAGATAAGAGTGCCGTGTTATGAGAGGACGACGGTTTTGACAACCTTCGACAATGTTGACACACAAGGAAGAGTGAATTCTTTTCTGAGGATATCGTTGTCCACCAACCCCACTGAACCTGATCAAACCCCTTTGGAGTGCAGTGCGACCGCAATATTTGCTCTGGTGTAGAATTTGGGGCCACTAGGAACCGTTCAAAACCATTAGACGAAAACTGAACAAGATCCAAAGTAACAAAGGGTTCTTATGCTTTTTCAGTTCTCCCGATTCGATCCCCCTGTGGCGTGAATATGGACCGGGGCGTCATTGTGAATAAAGAAGCAAAGGGTCTCTCCAAGGCCCCCCAATCCGGTAACACCCTTGCTGCCACCCACCCGTCTTTAAAAATGTACCTAAATAGAGACAATCTGTGACGAATTCCTAGGCGCTTACTAGCAGGTAAGCCCTCCAGATTCGCATGCCTACTGAGATGGACAAGAACAGCAACACAGCCTGCCTGCAGGCATCCGTAACTCTCTTCACCGACTATGCCTTTACCGTTACATTTGTAAGTTGCTAAACGAAGGTGGTTGCTAAACGAAGGTGGGCAGGTGGCACCGAGGGTGTTACGCCCGTGTCAGTGTCACAGTCCACTGTGATGGCACCACGGGAGCGTCACAGGAGCGAAACACGAGGGCTAAAACACACTTCGCTGCTTCGGATCACCTTTAAATTTCTTCGAATTGTTTAGTTCGGTCCCTAGTGGTTCCATACGGAGGAAAAATTCTGTCGTATTCTACTCAAAAGGGGTGTGATCATGTTCAGTAAAGTCACGAGCCCACGATGTCCTTAGAGAAGGGGTACGTCGTCCATCGGGAGTCAGCAGTGTCAGAGGTTGTCAAAAACGATGTCCTGCTGCACATCGCCCTACGAACTGCCGTTTTCGACTGAGAAATGTGTGGAAACCAACTCTACAAGGAAAGGAGTGGTTCCATTGATGCCCTTTTTGCCACCCCCTAAGGCCTTTTAGTGTTGATTCTGATCGACGGTGTGTCTGAAATGTTTTCCTCTTCCGATTGTGTGCCACGTCCTTGGTTGCATCGGGCAGGAATTGTGGTGAAATTTGATGCCAGCGTGACATAACTAACCAACCTCACATGTGACATGAACCTCTGAGCTCTGGCGTAGTTATCTCATGTGCCGACGCCTTGCTGTTCGAAACGTCGCCGAGCCCGAGTGGGAAGCCGCAGGGCGGCACGCTTTTGCATCATTACAGAGAAATGATGTAGGCACCTTTGAGCCAAATTTCAAGCTTATGCGTCTCTGTGGGAGACAATTACTGGTTTTCGAAAAAAGCGGCCTTTTAATTATATTCCGAAGTGTAGTTGAATAAATGTGTTTTTACTTATGTACTGCAATTAAATGTTTCTTTCGTACTGCGCATCCTTTCTTACCCTCCACAACCCCCTAACATCTGATAACTATCTATTTTATAGCAGTAACAAATCAACTATGTTAGGTGCAACAATAAGATCACTATTTTTCAGTAATGTTACATGTCGTCAATGTATTGGATCCTTCACTTAATACAGCTTCCTAAAACTCTGTATGCATCTTTTTGGGGTATAGTTTGGATCTACCTTCAAACGACAGACAACTGAGGCTTTAAGCATTTCCATGACGATACATTAATTAGGAAACAATAAATTGTCCTCCTATAAAATTTTTTTCGTCCTTTGCTTACAGAGAACTAATATGCAAGTTAATGAAAAGTACTGAAAGATTTACTGCTTCATTAAATCTTGTGAACTCACCACGGCAATTTTTTGGATGACAATGCTTACTTGAGAATTTATTAAAGTTGCTTGGAGAATCCGCCGTTATTTCTTGGAACTGCAGAGCTGGTTTTGTTAATACTACAGACACTCTGCATCGATAATTATGTATATACTCAAGGCACCATTTAATATAACGTAGCTACTGAATATTTCCGTATTAGCTGGTAATTCCGCGTAAACGCTACGACTCCACTATTTTAACTCCAGAGACGTTTAAGTGAACAGGTTTTCTGGGTGTAGCTTTCACCGTAGTCTTAATCAGTGGTTCACCTAAGCGTCTATTTAAAATTTGTTTGGACAAATACGACACAATTCGAGCAAATTATTTTAACCCTAGTACCTTACTTCTGAACATCACAATGACTAGCATCTACCGAAATAAAAGTGAAAACACTTCACAATTATTCACGTTTTACGTACTTGGCAGAATTTCGTTAGTATGTACTCATGTGTCGTCCTGTTGAAAGAGAAAGTTTTTCTTTGTTCATATTCCGTATATGGGCACTTTTTCAGATACTTCTTTCGTTGTTTATTCAATACAGAGGCCTAATACGGAACAATAACTCTGCGGCATGCACATTGTCTTCTTGAGTGATGCAGCGGATACAATTACGTTCTGGCGACGTGCAGGTCACGAGTTCGATTCCCGCCTCCTGTAGTTGTATTTGTGATTTCTGGATAGTTTTGGTATGCTCTTACAAATGAAATATTAGACTTCACACGTTCTATACAAGCACACCGCACAAAAATCACGCTAACGCCGTACATCTCAGTTTCTAGCCTAAATTCGGGAAAGAAAGGCATCCACAAGGTTCTTCAAACGTGTCATATCCAGCTTGGTAACTTGCGTGAGAACACCTGGAAAACTACCAACAATTTTCATTAAGTTTACATGGCTCTAACTAAAAAACATGAAAACTTAGAACGATGAAAATTGTAGGACAGTAGGAGTGTTTCTTGTTGAACATTTTGATTTACAATTAATCACATTAGTTCTCATATTGGCTTTACCTCCATTTTCTGTTTGCCGATAAATATTAGGAATCTATGCAGAGATTAACTATCTTACTTATATGCTTGAAAATTTAAGCACACTTTAACAACGTGTATGTATGAAAAATAGACTACAATCATGTCATTTTAGTCACTAGTTTTTATTCTAAAAATATTTACATGTGATTATCAAAATTTAAGTTTAACTTTCTAAAATTAATCAGTTTACTGTTGGTAGTGAGTTAGTGTCTGTAGTCTAGTTTACTCCAAGCATATCATGAAACATCCCAAAAAATTTCAAAACTATAGTTCAAATAGATTTATTGTGGATAAAATAAACATGACAGAAAATTCAGTTCAAAGCTATATTTGACCTACGGATCATCTGGGTTGTTGCTAACGTATTCCTTCTGCATAACCTTCCTGTCTTACATGTGCATCTTCTCTCTTCCTTTTCTTGTTTCTTGGCCTCTTTAGTTGCCTCAAGGACCCACTTTTCAGCTTTGGCCGCTGTTATGGAATCAACTGCCACCAGTTGTTGTCTTATATTGAATCCATAAGATATGTGTAGCACAAGAGGTACCAGAACTCTTATTTGGAGGCATATTAGCTTTCGAGAATGACAAAATAGTAAAACTTCAAATTACAGAAATTTTTCTAAACCAAACAACGCTCGAAAAGCAAAAATATACATGAGAAAATATAAGAGCATCAAAAAGCTTATCGTCTGAATGAGCTGCCAACATGAAAAACAGTTTTGTAGCACACATTTCTCGAATGGCGGGTTTAAAAATGACACTTGACTTGTGAAAGCAGCGGAAACATGGGTGTGGCCGCACACTGAAAGATCTTTAAATTGGTCTTCAAACAGACTGCAGATGTCTAATTCAACTCTTGTAACTAACATTTTGTTCAGAAGGTCTGAGCTTCGATTTAAGATGAGGCCCAAAAAAATCGATTTTTTGAAGTGGATTCAAATGCAAGTGACAGCAAATCACTCATTGATGATTAGCTTCCGTAGAGCTACCAAACTGCGAGGATGTTGACTGCTACGCTTCACTCGCTGCTCCATATAATCCTAGACATTTTTATGGGATTAAGATCGAGGGGTTAGCAGAGGAGTCCAAGCGCGATGTGGTGCCGGGACCGTACTTTGCGAAGCCCTGCGATCAGGCCAATTGGCATCTTGGTGAACGGGAGTGTCGACTGCTTACTCATCGTGAAGATGTCGAAGAAAAGGCTACATGTGGTACCCGTGCATGGTTAAATAAACATCCTGGTTCATCATTCCATGTAGGCTTTCACGGCCGGCGTCTTCATCAATAAACACTTCCGGGCTAAGTTGCCGTGGTCGATCTGTAAAACTTCTTCTCCCTGACGTTTCGTTCTCAACTACGGAGAACATCTTCGGAGGTGAGTCAACGACTGGCTGCTACGAGCTGGGGCCGCCGCTTATATGGATATCGTAGAGGGCGCCACCGCACGTCACGTGGCGTCGATGTGCAGCTATCTCTGGCTATCGTCTGTTCTCTCGATTGCAGGCAATCGATTGTCACGTGATTGATGCAACGTCGACCGCCATATCTTATCCAATTTTAATCCTTCTTCTTTACGATTAAAATTGTATTGATGTTTGTGGATTTCAATTGCCTCTCTATACATACGTGTATAATAATGCGACGTCCTCGCTAGCACGCTTGTTTCACCAAATTTTATTTCGTGATCTCCATCCTTAAAAACATGTTCCGCTACTGCCGATTTGTCGATATGTCCCAAGCGACAGTTTCTTTTGTGCTCCGTCAATTATTATTATACACGTATGTATAGAGAGGCAATTGAAATCCACAAACATCAATACAATTTTAATCGTAAAGATTGGATAAGATATGGCGGTCGACGTTGCATCAATCACGTGACAATCGATTGCCTGCAATCGAGAGAACAGACGATAGCCAGAGATAGCTGCACATCGACGCCACGTGACGTGCGGTGGCGCCCTCTACGATATCCATATAAGCGGCGGCCCCAGTTCCTAGCAGCCAGTCGTTGACTCACCTCCGAAGATGTTCTCCGTAGTTGAGAACGAAACGTCAGGGAGAAGAAGTTTTACAGATCGACCACGGCAACTTAGCCCGGAAGTGTTTATTGATGGATCCTGGTTCATATCCACGATGTTCTGAATGAGTAGGCCCACATCAAGGTACGAAAAATACCCCCCAAAACGTCACAAATGACTTTCGCCTGGTATACACGGTCTGCACTGCTGAGCCACAACATTGTGACCACCAACCTAATAGCCGGTGTATCCACGTTTGGCACCGTAACAGCGGCGGCGGGTCACGGCATGGAAGCAATGAGGCCTTGAGGGAGCTGCTAACATATCTGCACACACAAGTCACCTAATTCCCGTAAATTCCGCGGAGGGTGCGTTGAGCTCTGACGCCACGTACAATCGCATCCCAGATGTGTTCGATCGGATTCAGATATGGCGACGTGCGTATTTCAGTCGTAGTTGCCGATGTCGTGGTGTTAAGTTTTGGACATAGATGGTTCCTCGGCTGCGGAGACCCGTCTTTAGCAGTGTTCGGTGCACCGCGTGTTCACAGTTGTACTTTTCCCAGCATTAAAGTCTGATGCTCGTTCGGAACTGTTCACCGCCTGTCCTATTTTACCAGTGTACCCAGCTTACGACGCCCGAAATCTCTAATGAGGCATGGACTCCCAGCCCCACGTCTCGACGTGGTTTTTCACATTGGTTTCCACAGGTGTTTAAGAACTCACTGCAACAAATGGTTCAAATGGCTCTGAGCACTATGGGACTCAACTGCTGTGGTCATCAGTCCCCTAGAACTTAGAACTACTTAAACCTAACTAACCTAAGGACATCACACATATCCATGCCCGAGGCAGGATTCGAACCTGCGACCGTAGTCACTGCAACACTCCTCGAGAACCCGACAAGTCGTGCAGTTTCCGAAACGGTCTTGCCGAGTCTCCAGGCTATCACAATCCGCCCTCGGTCAAACTCAGATAGGCCGCGCGCCTTCTCCATTCTACACACGGACAGCACGTTCACTCATAGAACATGCACCGTGCGTGTATCTGACTAGTCGTCGTTCCACACCAGGTGACGCTGCTGTGGTCTGGACCGGTTTATATCCATAGCAGGTCGGAGGTCATAATGATCTATCTGATCAATGTACATTCTGCGAGTTAAAAGCCACCATGGGCCGTTAGACCACATTCCAATTGTCCACCCAGTTACTAGCCAGTTTCTCTGTATGTTTTGCTCTACTGAACACTTGGTGCTTCATGTGTAGCTGCTAGCAGTTCCCACTTACGACGTCACAGAAAAGAAAGCACTGGCTGGTCTGTGTTTAAGCCCTATCTGTAATACCTTAAGCACGTATTTATGGTATCCTGCTCGACATTTCCTCAGAGTTTTAATTGTTTAGAGCCATAAATTTAGGGTGAAACAATTTCTTCTATTGTTCGTTTATACACATGGTTCGTCAATAAACAGTCACCAAGTTGTTTTTTCTCTGGTGCTTCAGGAAATATTTTCAACCGTGTTGTATTAATTTGTGGTGGAGGGAAGGATGGAATCTATTCAGACCTCAGACTATTCGTACGGTGCTTCAAGTATCATTCAGTGTGGTTACCTCAGTGTGATTTTCATCACAAAAAAGTTTATATATTTTTTCTGTCCACAGACGATAAAGCTCGCTGAACGTAATTGATTGCTTCTTGAGACCAAACATGAGAAGAAACAAATCAATCCCACCAGCAGTTGTGATATAATTCTGTTTCAATCTCCGCGCTTCTCATAAATTCGAGGTGGACCGTGACTAATAGGTTCATTCCACATTGACTGCTCCATTTGAAAACTGTTTTTCTTTTCTCATCTAACATAACGGACTCTTTCAGCCACTAAATGAAGCTGCTTAAACTTGTCTGTCGCTTTTCATATCAATCTTTTTACAAATTTTTGTGTCATCAGTTTTCTTCGTGTGGTTCGAGTTTACGTATTTGGTTTCGCTTTTAGAAATTACCCCCAGCTTTACTAACACCTGTTGGATGACCGACCAACCTCCTATTGTCAGTGATATGGTAGGTTTTGTGGGGGATGCCTTCCATCAACAAATGCAGCAAAGCCTGATATGAGACCACTGCCTATAAAGCAGTCGATGTATTCCAATTGAAGCTGGCAATCACAATACCTGGCTCACGACAACTAGTTTCACGCAAAAGATTATCGTCATCTCCTTCCAAAATCAGGTGTTGCAGTGACCTGTTCTGGTCCCTGTCCTCCATCCACCTTTTACAAACAGTTTGTAACGCTACCGCCCTAAACCGGCAGTACGTTATCTGTATAAAGCCTGTACTGTAATAAGTTCGCGGGCTTCACCTTATAAACAAGGATTTTAGTACATAAATTGACCGCGTGTACCTAATAGAAGCAAGATCGGACTTATAATCAGTCAATAACTACAGTGATGCATCAAGCAAATTTAAAGTATAATTACTCTTTCGCATGGACAAGAAGTACACACAGTAGATGCTACCGTTAATTAATAATTCGGTCGCCAGCCTACTTAGGCAATGAGTGAGCTTTTCCTTGTACAATTGGGTGCATGTACAAGCATAGTAACACGTAGTAAAGATGCGTTATACGGCAAAGTTTGGCACCAGAAAAATCCACTGAACTAAAGCTTTCTCTTTTTGTACTAATTTGGACGAGATAAATTCACACAACACCACACAGCAATGGTTACTACGAATTGTATTCTGTATATTGATCAGACTGAAATCGGGCATAGATTTTCCTAGAATAAGCAGTTTTGAAAGTACATATACAATGTCACTATTAAAATTGGAAAACAACGCTAATACACTTAGGATTAAAATAGAACTTAACTTTACTGGTCAAATCTGATCAACGCATTTCAAGGTTTGAAAGAATTGGCAAGAGAAGGGGGGGGGGGGCTGAAACTGTTATGGTCGTTATACTGAAACTGTTAAGTCTAAAAAGGCAAATTAACACTCAAAATTATCAATCTATGGATAACTACTCTTTTGTCTTACTTCTGAATAATTTAACTGTCATTATTTCTGTCTCAGATTAATTAAATAACATCGCTAACTCAATTCAAAAAAATCTCTTCCAAGTTAGTCATACTTTTGTTCTTTACCAACCTTTACAATAACACACAGAACTTTTGATTTCTTTATAGCATAGACTGATCTACTGATAAGTCTTATTAACATTGATTTTAGACTTTCAGTTCAGGATACTCGGGTTGCACAATACGAGGTAAGGATCCTGTCTAGGTCAGTGATCAGGATAATTCATGGCTAAAGCAATTCTGGTAAAAGTCACGTTATTATTGAACAATTAGAAACATTTTGACACTGGTCCACACAGATACACTTCTAAAGATGAAATAAATGTTTGACCTGTTCAAGTCGGTGCGGCGGTTGGCGGGCAGCGAGATAGCGGGCAGCACGGCACACATACAAGCACGGCTAAGGCTCACATTACATTGGCACTTTCCATCTTCTTAGCGTCGTAATCTTTCCAACTTTGTGCCTCAGATTATAGCCATGCCAAGTAGTCGTCGGAATCGGTGCATCCGAGGCTCAATGGAATCCACATTTCCTGGGTAGCCGCCTCGGTACAGTACGTGTTCCTCTGACCGATTTACCACTCCGACTCTTACTGATGCTCGCCTCCGACTGACTACTTGAGCCCGTTGTGCCGAACCGCGCCCAGTGTGCGTTTTCCCGCGCTCGCCTCCTCCACCTTTTCCCGCTCCCCTACAGGTAGGGTATTCACCACAGGTTTTCTACTACACATATCCTAATGCATTATCTACGTATGGACCAAGTGTTTAAATTACAATTTCCACATTTTACAATAGTTTTAACATTAAGTACACTTTCTTTTGATTATCACATCATTTGAAATCTAACATAATTAATAATATTCATTTCAAAAGTTACTCACAGTTTCTTTAACATCACGAAAAGAGCAAGAAATTAAATCAACCATTTTTCACATTAATTTAGGGAAATTCATAAAGAAAAAAATTATTATATGTACAGTTGTCGTTACACATGCCCCTGTTTCCAGAAAATTTTGCTTAAGTCCAAATTTTATGGGAACACTAAATCTTACAATTATACAGTGGTTCTGAATCTTTACTTAAATGTCCAAAAGGTTTACACTACATTTGTCCTTCTACTCCCTGTATATAAGTTTACACTCTTTTAACACTTCAAGAATAATTATTTATCATTTACTCAAGTGCCTTTTGCACAGTCCAACTTCTCAAAGAAATAATTTAAATTTTGGAATACAAACATTTAACTACCAAAACAATTGCATATTTTGTACACACTATAATATAATTTGTCGCTGCTTGCTTTGAATAGCAGTCCATTTCCTTACTTACTAAACAAAACACACACACATATATTCAGAAAATTAACTACACATATTTGCTGCCTATTATGTGGATTTGGGCAGTCCTTTCCACTTCATATTGTCACATCTCCTGGATCACATTTACAATTTTCCATCGACTATTTATCTGCCCTCATTGGTATTTGGCAGTTCTTCATATCATGGTTCATACACTGCCCATTTTCATTTTTGACAGTCCCATCTTTTATCTGGCTGATAGCATTTATCCTTTCATTTCAGTCCCTTTCTCCATATATTTTTACAGTTACAGTACAATTGGTAATCTGAAACTCACATAACTACATTAGCACACTTTCAAGGGTATACAGACATTCACAAAGATTAGTTACATTTAGAATAACTTGGGTTCAGCATAAAATACAGCACATTTATTGCCAGTCGCTTTCTGATTATCCTTATATCACTCATTCCTAGGAACATACAGTTTCAGGTCCACAATATTTCTTACACCTAAAGGTCTTTTGGATTTTGGGTAGATCAGGTAGTAAGCATTGTCGTGTGGAATATTCTGTATTATATATGGTCCATTATAAATATATTTAAATTTGGAAATTTCATGGTTTAGTTCACTAGATTTTTCGTGGGTTTTTAAAAGAACATAATCTCCAGTTTTAAACTTTGAAACTTTAAAATTTTTATTGTGTCTTTTAGATCTAGATTCAGCTTTTTGCTTTGCCCTTTTTATCACCAACTCTTTCTTTTGATGCAATCCCAAACTTGTACAAGGTGGAAATTCTAGTTTTTCTTCAATTAAACTTTTACTACTTCTGTCTAACAAAATTTCTTCCGGTGGAAATCCTGTAGTTTCATGATGTAATGTGTTCATGACATTCTCAAAATCCGATATAAATCTGCCCCAGGCTCTATGATTGTGACTGCAGTATGTTCTACACAATCTCCCGATTTCTCGCATGTACCTTTCAACCGGGTTGCTTGCAGGATGGTAGGCGGCAATATATTTAACCTCCACACCAACTTTCTCCATTCCCTCCTTCCAAATTTTGGATATGAACTGGGGTCCATTGTCAGATAGTACTGCTTTGGGTTTCCCGATGGTCCTGAAGTATTCGACCATCCTACTAAATACAGCTTTTGCTGTCGCCTTTTTCAAGGGGTATAATTTCACAAATTTTGAAAATACTTCCAAATTCACCAAAATATATGCACAATTTCCCGAAGTCTTTGGGAGGGGACCATATAAATCCACCGATAATAAGTCTAGGGTGTCTTCAGGCAACGTACTTTGCATTTGTCCCCTACTAGTTTTGTTCGGCACTTTGGCCTTTTGGCAGACATCACATGACTTAATTCGTTCCTTTACCTTCTTACTCATATTACCAGTAATCACTATTACATTATTCAATTTATCTGAACACTTCTTTGGCCCACTATGCCCCAATGCTAAATGAAAATAGTCTATGACCTCGGTATCAAACTGGTGTGGCCAACATACTCTCCATTCCTCAGTGGCTAAATCTTTCCTCCTATATAAAATGCCTCTAAAGATTTTGTAGTACTTCTTAATTTGAGGATACTGCACACTGTCAAATTTTACCTTCACTGATTTCCAGGTTGAATCCTCATTCTGATGGTATCTCATATTTTTACATATCTGCTCCATTTTCCTCTTTCCTGAAACCTCTTTCATATACCTTATCTGAAAAGTACCCTCTTCCCCATTTTCATTTGGCACTTCACTCATACCATTAGGCAATCGAGATAAAGCATCTGCCACATAATTCTCAGTACCTTTGACATAATAAATTTCGTAATCAAATTGTTGTAGGTATAAAGCCCAACGAGTTAGCCTACCATTTAGTAAACGGCAATCTTTAAGAAAAGTTAAAGCTTTGTGGTCAGTATGTATGATGAGCTTATGGCCCCACAGATAATTTCTAAATTTCTTTAGCCCCCATATAATGGCTAAAGCTTCCTTTTCCGAAATAGTGTAGTTTCTCTCATATTTCGTTAGAGTTCTACTTGCAAACGCGATAGTCCTGTGTCCGATTTCTTCGTCAATACAGATTTCTTGGAAAATTTCTATACCAATTCCATAAGCACTGCTGTCAGTACTCATATGGAAAGGTTCTGATAGTATGGGGTGATGCAAAATATTGTCATTCAACATTTCGTTTTTTAATTTTTCGAAATCCCTCATACACCCTTCAGTCCACACAAAAGCACTACTTTTCTTAAGTAGATTATTCAAATGAGGACTATTAAAAACTTGCCCCTTGACGAACTTTCTATAGAACCCACATAAACCTAAAAAGGCTTTCAACTGTTTTCTATTTCTGGGAGCTGGACATCCTGATATTGCACTTAACTTTTCCGGATCCTTGCCAATGCCGTATGTAGTAATAATGTGCCCCAGAAACTTTATTTCCGATTTCACAAATTCACATTTCTTCCACTTAAGCGTCATGCCCCCTGCTTGTAGAGCAACAAAAACTTTCCGCAATAACTCGCAATGCTCTTGCCATGTTTCTGTAGCAATCAATAAATCGTCTACATAAATGGTTAGCCGGGAACTCAGTTCTCTCCCTAACACAAAGTCCAGTGCCCTAATAAATACTGCCACAGATGTGCTAAGCCCAAATGGCACTACTTTATACTGATAGCATTTCCCGGCGAATAGAAAAGCGGTATATTTACGGGATTCTTTACTTAATGGGATTTGCCAGTATCCGGCTGTCATATCCAGACTGGTTAAATACTTCATGTTATAAAATTTTTGGAGCATTTCGTCCAGATTTTCAGGTCTGTCTATTTCCTTCTTTACAATTTTGTTCAAGGTCCTGGCGTCGATAACTACTCTCACTCCCCCATCCCTTTTGTTCACTATGATAAGGGGACTATTATATTCGCTGCTACTTCGTTCGATTACCCCCCACTCTATCATTTTATCTATTTCCACTTGAACAGCCTGCCTCTTTGATATGGGTATCGAAAACGGTCTTACGAAGAAAGGTTTATGCTCTATTGTCTCAATCTGGTATTCAAAGTTCTTAACTAGGCCAGGTTTGGCCGAAAATACGGGGCTGTTACTATCTAAAATTTCAAGCAATTCTGCTTTCTGTTCGGGAGATATTCCCTCTAAATTTTCCACCATTCCCTTAAATTCATGCCCCTGCTCGTCACTCTCATTTAATATTCTCTGGACATGGTACACCTCATACTTGTTTGTCAACCCATCATTCCCTTGGTCGATCTCCAACAACAAAGAATCGATTTCTGAATCAAACACTTTCCCACTTTCCTCAAAATTTAATTCCACATTCCTAAATGTACTATTAATTTTGACCACTCCCTGGCTACAATCAATAATAACCTTTTCTTTATCCAACCAATCTATTCCCAAAATCATTTCAGTACTCAATTCTGGCACAACCAAAAAATCGTGTTCAAAGTTCTGTCCTTTTATACTAAATTCAACCAAAATCTGGTTCTTTACCGGCTTACTAGCCTTACCAGTTGCACCAACAATTTTTACACCTGTCACTGACATAATTACTAGCCCAGGCTTATCACAAATGTGTTCGAAAAATGACTGAGAAATTGCACTTATCTGAGACCCAGTATCAAGAAGTACTTGCAATTTCACGTTATAAATTTCAACTGGTATTATAGTTTGTCTAACCGTCGCATGTTTTTCATTATCGTGGTCTTCCTTGAGCAAATCCGGGTCGACGATAACATCGTCCCAAGATATGCTTTTCACATTCACCTTGCATATATCTGGCGGTTTCTTGGGTTCCGGAAGTTCAAAGTTATTAATAACCTGAACTCTCTGCGAAATAAACCCTGAGTTGTCTGGTGGTTCTTTCTTTCTCTGTTCTGTTTCAGCGTCTGGATTTTGTTTTGATACGTTGTCATCGTTAGGTACAATATCGACATTAATTGCACCTCCTTTACTTTCACTGATTTTCTCATACCCTCTTTCAGTAAAAGTATATTTACTTTCGTCTACACCTAAAAATTCATCTTCACTAGAATCACCACTACTTTCTCCCTCAACATCAGATTCACTTAAGTACGCTACTTTTGCACAATAGTGAGAGTTAGTACATTCATTTTCGTCCGTATTTGCGTACCTTTCATCATCCGAACTATCGTCGGAATCCGACCATTCCGGATCGCTTTCAGGTTCTAACATAAAAGCTTTTCTGAGACAGGCACTAAGTTCCTCCTCTGTATTGTCGTCAGGCTTGGATTTTAACTCAACCTCCTCCTTAGGCAATACGGCCTCATCCTCAGCTTTATTCACATCCACTGTGACTTCATATTCGGTATAATCCTCGTGGACTTTGATTACTTTCAGGTAATCATCTGCCTCTTCTCCACGGTGCCTCTCGGTAGCAGTTTGTACTATTGGCGGACTGTTAGCAGAAGTTATTTCTTCGTCAATGCTGAGGATTTCATCCTCCAAATCCTTCCTACCCTTAATCTGCATCCTATTGGCGGCACGCGTACTTTGCGCGGCGCTATTTATTCTCTCCTCTTCCAATTCGGGCCACGTCACCTTATTGACGTCCCTACTATCTCCCTTTCCACTAACTAATTTCTTTGCCTCTTATTCCTTCTTAAAATCCTCCCACTCACATTGCTTCAGGCCCTTGTACAGATCGTCGATCTGCACACGCCAATCAGTTACTTCTGCTAATTCATCCTCGCCTTTTCTCTCATTGCAAATACTGCTAACCGCACCTCTCTGTGTATTCACAGTTTCCTTTATCGTTTCCTTTGCCATGGAATTATCACTCGTAAGATTTTCATTAGCCCTGACGGCTATGTTCGTATCTACTGCTGCCGTATTTCCAGCGGCTTCTTTCCTAACAGATGTTCTGCTAGGCTGGGCCGTTGCCCTCTGATGCTCCACTCGCCTGTTAACATGTAGCGTTCTGTGCGGCAGAAATGACTCATTCTGGCTCGCAGCTGACGCTTGTTTCGCCACAACACGTCGCGGTGTTCCGTGCCTGTCCCTAGCCTGTCTCATTACATTACGGTCGGTCCGGTATCTTTTCTCAAATCGGGGCCGGTATGTATTGTCCGCTTCCGTTTGGCCCGCAACGTTCGCGGAAATTAGTTTCCCGCGTCGTTATTACTTTGCGCGGTATACCCTCTACCGCGACCTGAATAATTTCCTCTTCCTCTACCTCTGCCTCTACCTCTTTGTAACATATTGACGCGAAATCCTTCGCCGTCATTTCGTTCGTCATTATTACGATTATTACGATGGCCAAAATTTTGATAATTGGCACGACTTTCGCGCCAATGGTCTTCGTCTTCGACCCTTTCTAGAAATGCTTGGAAGCTACGATGATTGCTTCCCACATACCTCTTTGAATCCTCCGGAAGCTTTTTATATAGCTCCCAGATAATTTCCGAATCTGATCTTCGGCCTCTTAAATGCGTCAGTTTCCTGTACCAATACTCGCAGAAATCTTTCAAAGAATTCCTGCCCCTATTATCATGCTGTTTGGCCATGATGAACTCCCGCCATAAATGGTCCTGCTTTTGTTCAGACCAATATTCTTCCGTAAATCTCTGCCTAAATTCTTCGAACGTCATTCGTTCGGTGTCCAAATTAATTCCCCAGCGCTTAGCGTCACCTGCTAAGGCGCTAATTACAACGTTTATCTTTTCCTGATTAGACAAGTGTTCAGGAAATATTCTCTCGCAATTTTTGATGAAATCTAACGGATGCCATCCGTTGTGTTTCTTGGCGGGATCAAAGCGTTCCTCGCCTTCTAACAACTTCGTAATCGGTGTGCCATTACAGACAACACCAGGCCTATCTTTAATTTTATTCTCAAGGTCAAAAATTTTGCCTTGAATTTTCGAAGAATTTTGTTCACATTCGGTAACTCTCTCGCCTAAATCTTTTTCAGTGTCTGAAACTGCCCTTTTCAACTGTGAAATCCCGTGTTGACATTCGTTTATGATCTCAGATTTGAGACCGAAAACTTTTTCGTCTACTTTTGTTTCTACCAGGGGCTCTACTTTCTCTTGGATGTTGAGAATTTCAACATCGAACCTACTGTTAATGTTAACAATTTCCCCCTGCATAGTATCCATATTCTTGTTAATGGTATCAACTTCAAGTTTCAGAGTATTTACCACAGAATTTAAATTACCCACTTTTTGTTCTACCTGTTCTATTTGTTTACTAATTTTAATTCCCTGTCCTTCAACCTGTGCTTTAATTCGATCCACGTGTGTTTTAAGCTGCTCATTCTGTGTTTTGAGCTGCTCGTCAACGTGTGTTTTAAGCTGCTCATTTTGTGTTTTGAGTTGCTCGTCAACGTGTGTTTTAAGCTGATTAACCTGATTGCCGACTTGTTTTTGAAGTTGCTCATTCTGTATTTTGAGCTGCTCACTCTGTCCTGCCATTTGTTTAGTTAATTGTTCAAATAAGTCGTTCATACTTAAAATTTTTATACTGTTTTGTTCTACAGGATCGGTGTGTTCCGATTCTACTTCAGAAGTTTCTCTCGGTTCTTTCTTTATCTGTGGTGAATCAAACATGTCAGTGGATTCGTTCACGTACCCACTATCATCTACCAAGTCACCCTCTACTTCCTGTTTTGTCCCTTGCTGTGTTCGAGACGATCTCGACATTTCAATCTGTTCGTTGACGTGTTCATGGTACTGTATGTATGCTAATTGTCTTCCGCTAACGCCATCTGTTATCTGGCCACGTAAACTCCTGCTACTGCCAGCCGCATTCTCCATTTCGCTTGGCGCATCTACCCTGCCTACGTTTCTGTCCATACTAAATGCCAACTATACCACACTATTATACTTGACGCTCACTGCAGTTTATTTTACTGAACGTTATTGTAATTCGTGCCACTGAACATCCACTGTTCGATCTTTACGTTAATTTGTAATCGACAACAACTGGATGTCCTGTCACCGGGAAGCCACGTGTAACGCTACCGCCCTAAACCGGCCGTACGTTATCTGTATAAAGCCTGTACTGTAATAAGTTCGCGGGCTTCACCTTATAAACAAGGATTTTAGTACATAAATTGACCGCGTGTTGCATGGGGGCTTAATTAAATGTAATGAAAATGATTTTGATTTCTTGCTTTAGCAGCTGTCTGTCCGGTTACGAAGTCTCGTAAACGGTTGGCCCTGACTGTTATTATTACGCTATCTGACTGCTTAGAACAACAACAAGGAATGAAATGGAAATTTTCATTAACACAATTAATTAATTAAGTCCCCAGCAACTATAAAACCAACGCAACAACAAGCACAAGAGTAACTGTTCTGTGTGTGGGAGTGTGACTCAACGTACGCATCTGGCACGGTTCTTCTTCAACAACACAAGAATTTTTAAATAACATTTATACTGAATTAATTAAAGGAAATAAAAATACCATAATTACTCAAGAGAACCACAATTACACTCTAATCCAAGAACACAAGCCAGATGCTTTGTTGACTGAACCTGTAATGACGCATTATTTAAAACATGGAAATAATGAAAAATAAATCAAGTTTCGTTACCTTCATATATTGATGACAAGCACTCAAATTATTACAATATATCTCCACACCGACTCGCTATTACAACATCTCAACAAGAATTTTTCAGTATCACATCTCAGCAAGCACTCCCTACTAGCACATCTCAACACGAACTGACTACTACGAGTCCTGGACAAGCACTGACTTCTAGCACATCTCAATAATGACTTCCCGTGGAGGCGGCGGAACAATGCTCTCTAGCGATCTCTGGCGCTGTGGCTCAGTGTAGCCACCTTTCATATGCCCTTCCTCCACGGCTAGAATTTGATGGTATTTTTGCCAGCATTGGTGGTGAAAATACCACCAAATTCGTCAAAAAAAAATATAGACAAAAATAAAAGATAATATTAATACGTAAATATCATATAACTAGATAAAATTTTGGCTTTGCACTGACCTTTCAATAACCTATTATATAGAATACAGTAAGCAATACAAATTCTTTCATACATGTGACTTTACATAATAGTTTACACAAGTATTATGTGGTTAAACAGTTCAATCAATAGCGTCAGCAATGACGAATATGTGCAGGTAAGAGTCTCATAACTTTCCACAAACAGTAATACACAAAAAAATCAGTTTATACAAATATTCACATAAACGCTTTCCATAGCCCATGAATAAGCAGTTGACAGTTCCAGCAATAGCACCCAGCAATGGTCAACAGGTGCAAAAACCAATAAGTAACATTTTTTCAATAGAAGCAGTCCATCAGTGGCACCCACAATGTTGATCAGGTGCACACAGCAACAGGTGACTTCATTTCAGTAGAAGCAATCCATCAGCGGCACCCAGCAATGTTGAGTAGGTGCAGACATCAACAGGTGACATCATTTCGGTAGAAGCAGTCCATCAGTGGCACCCGCAATGTTGAGTAGGTGCAGACACCAACAGGTGACTTCATTTCAGTAGAAGCAATCCATCAGTGGCACCCAGCAATGTTGAGCAGGTGCAGACATCAACAGGTGACATCTTTTCAGTAGAAGCAGTCCATCAGTGGCACCCGCAATGTTGAGTAGGTGCAGACACCAACAAGTAACACCATTTCAGTAGAAGCAGTCCATGAGTGGCACCAGCAAAGCTGAGCAGGTACACACAGCAACAAGTCACATTTTTCAGCAGAAGCAGTTCCATAAAATACACTGTCACTGATCACACTGTTCATCAGAGTTTATAAGCAGAAATTAAACATGTCCTAGTGGCACCAATCATGTAGAGAAGGTACAAGTAACAGTCCATAATTTTTTACAATCACTGATCACACAGTTCATCAGCAGAAATTAAACGTGTCCTTGTGGCACCAATCATGTAGAAAAAGTGCAAGTAACAGTCCATACTATTCACCATAACTACTGAGACAGTTCAGTCATGAACAATAGTTTGAATGCACATACAATTTCTTTAACAAATTATTATCAGTGCTCTTACACTAAACATACAAATCATAATAAACACACAAATGATATCACGTAATTGTCACATTAACTATTACAGTACACAATAACAGTTAGCCTATAATATTTATGGGTGTCAGTGCAAGCCACAACAAACAAGTGAAATAATATTTAGGAGATAGGTTGGGATCACTTCTCTGGGATTATAAAAGGAAAACACACAAAACACACTCACTCATCTTTCATCCCATTAGTGCTACTGTGTAATTGAATAGTGTTAACTGTGTAAATGCAATTCTGTCAAAATTTTATGTTCATCATGTGTATCAAGTAGTAGTGGCAGCAATGTATAACAGTCAATAATAGTTAGTCAACGTCATAGTCATCATGTCAAGACCAATGTTTGCCAAGCCAGATCAAATTGTACTGTTGCTGAACAACTGTCAGTGAGCCAAGATATGCAAATACTTCCTCTCTTCAAAAAAAAGTGTATACTGCTTATTGATTTAACAAAGTGTGTGTGTAGGCAATCTTCTTTCTACTTGAGTGTTCTAGTCTGCCATCTTCATCCTCCTTGTTCCATATGGACCAACAAAAAAAATATGCTCCTCACTTACTTTACCTCTTATCCACCAAAACTCCAATAATCATTAGCATCACAACATCTCAATACTTCACTAATACCTTTTCAATACGTCGATCATCAATATCATTTACCTTACCTTTTGTCCACGAAAACTCCAATAATCATCTACTTCACCTAATCTCAATACCTCAATAATACGTCGATACATATAAACCTCAGCACCAATATCATTTCGCTTCCATAGCAACACTTTCCTCTAGTCAGTCTCCTCGAACAAGTACAGATAAAAACCTAATGCAAACCTCATCATCCCATACAATCCGAAGACACAGTGTCCACACACAACCTCTGTGTAATCCATCTGACACAAATTTTCTACTCATTATAAATTATAAGATACATTTTGGTTCCTTGTCCATCATTAAATAAAAGAAATGCATACATGACCTCTAACAGACTTAGTTCGAATAACTCTCAGTAATTAAGTACGATTACGGAGTGTGAATGATCATAATATTTCACAGTGTGTACACCACTTCAAGAATCATAGCAGAAGCAAACATGTGGAGTATTATTTGTGTCAAGTGTCACTTCCTATTTCAATTGCTCACGAAAATGCAGTGTAATACTGCCAATGGTCTAAACCTAGTTTTGGTCTGTCATGTCGTTAGCTTCCTTCCTATTAGCATAAATTTATACAGCTTCCATAAAACCTCAGCTCATGTGACTTCTATGACTTTCTTGTACTAATGTCGTTCGTAGAATTACTGCAGTTCATTTTCTTATCTTAAAAATATAAGGCACTGAGCGTAAGCAAAACATGCAATAGCGAGTAAATATACCAGTAGAGAACAGAATGTCAACAAGTGGATGCAGCACAATCCCTATAACAAGGCTCTGCCAAGCGAACAATCTACAATTAATACCACAGTGTAACCTAAACTCTATGTTCGTACACTGTACATCAGCATTGCTATATTCTAAATTGAAGAGTAGTTATGACAACAAAACAGAAATGTGTAAATATGCAATCCATACGCACAGCAGCAAACATGCCTTACACAATAAACAGGTCATTAGCATCACATCGACATAAGCAAATAAATGTTCATATGTAATCTTAATAAGTACACATGAAGGCGCAAGCAGACAAATCACAAAGTATAACTTACATATAACTACAGTCAGCACAATTAATCAGGTGACAATTATAATTTAAATAAATAAGCACAGCAGGCACATAATAAAAAATATGACATCAGTGAAAAAGCATAGCAGCCAAGCGATGCATAATATATACAAATAACAACCCTGTTCATTAATTAATCATTGTCAAAATCAGTTAATATGCGTAAGCACGTCGCTTCACTAGTAAATTCATAGAACATGAAATTAGCACAAAGTATGAATCACGTAATCGCAAGCAGCAAATTACGTCTGAAGTACGTACCTAAGTGGAATTATGTTACCTGAAAAATAAACTCAATTAACCGTTACCTTTTTTTGTTTATTACTTTCTTCTTCGAAATGACCTTCTTCCTGAAAATTTTCTCCAAAGCAAGTCGTCTTAACGTCGGACACGCACAGAATTTACCTGAAGGTCTTAAATACTTTATACAACCGTATCCTGAAAAATACTGAACGTTAATAACATAATTTATGAAGTCCTTATAGCTTTATACAGAATTTATTCGGAGAAATTAAACTGTGTATTTATTTACGTCTGTCAGTGCATTCGCACTGAGCGCTCGATCAGCTGTAGGCGCGTGACGTAGGAAGTGATTGTTTGCGGTCAACGACTGCCTTGTGCGGCGCGCAGACTGACTGTTGCTTTGAGTATGTGCCGCCGCCAAAACACAGCGCGGTACTCTTGCATTCTCCGCATGTTTACGTAGCTGTTAGTTTCTCTAAAGTATGTCATTCTACAAAAATTTTTACGTTCGATATATGATGTATTCCCTTAGAGCGCCGAGATTTAAGAGTTTCTACTTCAACAGTGTTATCATGAATAATTTTGCGAACTCTATATGGACCGTTATAAAGCAGAAAAAATTTGCGACACAAGCCTTTTCCTTTATGAGACAAACGGTGGGACTTAATTAACACCTTCTGGCCAACTAACAAGATTTTTAAACGACCAGGACGTTTCGCTGATTTCTCTCTTCTAGCAGCCGTCGATGCAATATTTTGTAGAGCCAGGTTGACAACTTCAGAATGCCGCAGTTTTCGTGAAGGCGGAAAAGGAACGATTTCAGAAATGCGATTTGTTGGTACTTTATTTTTTAATATCAATAGAGGCGGTAAAGAAGTTGAGTCATTAGGAAGTTCATTCAGAATGTTTTGAAAAATATGAAGATACTGATCCCAAGTTCTGTGATTCTGATGACAATAAAGACGGCACAATTTATTGATTTCCTTCATCCATCTCTCTGAAGCATTAGATTGAGGGTGAAAAAGTGAAATGAAGATTGGTTTAATTTTACGACGCCGTAGAGTACGAAGCCAAATTTTAGAGCGAAACTGTGATCCATTATCTGATATAACCTTGTCAACATGACCAACTTCTTTAAGAAAATGTTTGATGAAAGCGTCAGATACTGAACGAGCTGTTGCTTTGCGTAACGGTGTAAAACACACATATTTTGATGTCAGTTCCACTGCTACGAAAATGTACGCAAAACCATTAGTAGAACGAACCACTGGACCGAACAAATCGACTGCAGCCATGTCCTTTAATTTCGCTGGAATGATAGGAAACAACGGTGCTCTGTGAGAAATCGTTGGAGGCTTAGCCATTTGACATAATTTGCATTTGGCAAGAACAGATCGAATACGTTTTTCCATATTACTGAAGTAACAATTTTCTCGTAATTTATGAAAGCATTTTCTGGGACCAAAGTGCGCATAACTGAAATGTGTGTACCAAATCAATTTATTGACCCACTCATCAGGAATACAAACTAACCAAACAGAGTTGTCGACCGATTTCCGTTTGAAAAGAATGTCATTGCGAACTAAATAATACTGTCTGATCGCTATGCTTTCCTTTCTCCTCCACTTCTCCTTAATGTCCTTCCAGATTGGATCCTTATTTTGCTCCTTAGCGATGTCCTGGAGCGAAGACGAAATAAAGTTCTCAAACGCAACACCTTGAATGTACATCAAACAATAATGGTTTTCTTTGCACTCCTCTTCAGCACTTTGTTTCAAACCCATAGGTGCACGTGATAAAGCATCAGCAACAATATTTGAAGATCCCTGTATGTAAACAATGCTAAATCATATTCCTGTAGGTACAACGCCCATCGTGTCAATCTGCCATGAGTTAATTTTGTCGACATAAGAAATTCCAGAGCTCGATGATCGGTGTAAACCTTAGTATGTCTGCCAAACAAAAATGTGCGAAATTTTGTGAAAGCCCAAACAACAGCCAAAGCTTCAAGTTCCGTAATCGAATAATTCTTTTCTGATTTAGAGAGAACACGACTTCCAAAGGCAATAGTTTTCTGTACTACAACGCCGTCTTCTTCTATCTCTTGAAATAAGTGTGCACCTAGGCCCTTGTATGATGAGTCCGTCGCCAAACAAAAATCTTTAGATAAATCCGGATGTGAAAGAAGTGGAGCAGCAACTAAAGCATCACGAAGTTGTTCAAATTCTGATTGAGCTTCCTCATCCCAACACCAATTAGAATTTTTTCCAGATAGTTCACATAAACGAGGTGTGGCCAAATTGTCCAATCTAACAAAGCGTCTAAGAAAATTACAGACACCAAGGAAACTACGAACATCACGTTTTGTGGTAGGAACAGCATAATTACGAATGGCGTCTAGTTTCTCTGGATCAGGAAGAATACCTTCTGTAGAAATAATGTGACCGAGAATTTTTACCTGTGAACGACCAATTTCAGATTTTTTCAAATTCACTGTAATGCCAACTCTTGCAAAAATACGTAATAATGAATCCAAAATTTTGTTATGCTCACTCCAAGAACGTTTAGCAATAAGAATGTCGTCAACATATGAAGTAATATTGTCACGAAGATAAACAGGTAAAATTTTGTTTAAACTACGAATGAATGCTGCAGAAAATATAGTAAGTCGAAACGGTAATTTCCAAAGTCACTTTTGGGTAAAATCGTCATATACGGTTAATCTTTACTTACTGTCTAGATAGAAGGATAGTAGAAGAATTGTTTTTTATAGATGCAAAGAATAGTGAAAGAGTACGCAGCGGTGCAGAAAACTAAAAGGGAAATAGCACCACTACAGCTCGGGGCCCTGTGATCGCTACGGCACATGTTCACTTAGTGTAGTGAATCCCCTGAGGACTTTAATAGCTGCACATAAATTTCAATTTGTGACTTAGTGGCAAATTTGGCGGAAGTGCGCACGTAAATCGATCCAACCATGAACATGGACGTATGTCATTCCTAGAATTGCAAAAGATCTTAAATTTCCGAACAGTCAAAAAGTGTTTATAGTCAAAGTTTTCGCCTCGTGGCGACAAAGACCTACCGCGTCTGTCCCAGTTTGAATGTCGATTATTGTCAAGTTCGCGCGCCTGGCGCTCTCTTGTTGCGTCCCGTAAATGAAACAAATTATCTTCTTCAAAGCCCTCTGCTATCTGTGATTCTAAATTTCTTCTGCTGTCTTTTCCTACGATTTCACCTTCGATTTGTTTGACTTGCTTTCGTAATGCCTCTACTTCCCTTTTAACGCGTTCATTAAACTTTCCCTGATTTTCAACATGCTTATTTATGTTCTGGTACTCTTCGGTTTCTGCAAATGGTAATGGAGCTGTATCATCTGAATCTCTATCCCCATTTAAACTAAGATTTGTCAATTTATCTGAAATCTCCTCAACTCTTTCCGATAAGTCACCTAATTGCTCTTTCTGTTTATTTACGTCTTCCGTAAGTGTCGCGACTCGGGTTTCAGTATTGTCACATTTAGTAGTTAACTGTTCACACTGTTGCGTTAAGTTATTTATTCTGTCATTTGGTACGGATTCCTCGATTCTCTCAAATATTTCTTCCTTATCGTGTGCACGTTGTAAATTTAACTCTGAAAATTTTTGTACTATCACGCGATCTCTTTCTTCCTGTTCTCGATCCTGTTCCCTTTGTCTAATCTCTACTGCAATTAATCTACTATTGTGAGAATTCAAAATCGGTTGTACTTCTTCTCTGATTTCTTTCTTTAACTCATCTTTCATATTTTTGAAACATGTCCCTATTCGTGAGTCTAACCGTGTTTCCATTGTTTCCATCTCTGTTTTAATTGTTCCTATATGTGATCCCACTGTTTTTAATTCAGATCCTTGTGAGTCTAACCGTGTTCCTATCTCTGTTTTAATTGTTTCCATTCGTGTTTCCATTGTTCCCATCTGTGTTACCATTGTTCCCATTTGTGATCCCAGATTTAATATTGCACCCATCAACTGCTCCATAGTAGCCGGTTCGCAATTCTTTTCGCCCCTAACATTTCCCGCAAAACCAGTTTCCTTCGTCATAGCTGTAAAGCTATCTGTGTTCGATACTATTTCAGAATCTTCTATCGTTAATCTCATATTCTGTAAATTTTCTGATTGAGAAAAATTTTGAAATGGTTCCGGACTATTTTCCCGACTTATTACATTGTTTTCCACTTCATTATTCATCACACTGTTTTCCTCTGTTGGCGAGTTCGCCATGTTAACAATTTCGTCATTCTCACTATTCATCATTTTTGCCTTTTTCATTGATCGCGTAATCATTTACAAAATATACAAAACTCGTCACTATATGAAAATTGCACACAATGACACTTTATCTCCAACAATCATTCACTCGAAATGTTTCCCTCAAACACGATTAACGAACAATTGAAATAATTGCACTAAATCGTCAAACGCGTATACAAGGCAATAAAAATTAAATTTTGAAAAATACCATTAGAAGAATGCTAATTACCAAATCTACACATGCAATATAGACTACAATTACTAAACTACAAATTACTACAACAATACTACTGTCTACACAATCAGAAGAATTCCAAGGGACGATCCGAAGCAGCGGTCGCCACGTGCATGGCGGCTTCATTAAATGTAATGAAAATGATTTTGATTTCTTGCTTTAGCAGCTGTCTGTCCGGTTACGAAGTCTCGTAAACGGTTGGCCCTGACTGTTATTATTACGCTATCTGACTGCTTAGAACAACAACAAGGAATGAAATGGAAATTTTCATTAACACAATTAATTAATTAAGTCCCCAGCAACTATAAAACCAACGCAACAACAAGCACAAGAGTAACTGTTCTGTGTGTGGGAGTGTGACTCAACGTACGCATCTGGCACGGTTCTTCTTCAACAACACAAGAATTTTTAAATAACATTTATACTGAATTAATTAAAGGAAATAAAAATACCATAATTACTCAAGAGAACCACAATTACACTCTAATCCAAGAACACAAGCCAGATGCTTTGTTGACTGAACCTGTAATGACGCATTATTTAAAACATGGAAATAATGAAAAATAAATCAAGTTTCGTTACCTTCATATATTGATGACAAGCACTCAAATTATTACAATATATCTCCACACCGACTCGCTATTACAACATCTCAACAAGAATTTTTCAGTATCACATCTCAGCAAGCACTCCCTACTAGCACATCTCAACACGAACTGACTACTACGAGTCCTGGACAAGCACTGACTTCTAGCACATCTCAATAATGACTTCCCGTGGAGGCGGCGGAACAATGCTCTCTAGCGATCTCTGGCGCTGTGGCTCAGTGTAGCCACCTTTCAGTGTACCTAATAGAAGCAAGATCGGACTTATAATCAGTCAATAACTACAGTGATGCATCAAGCAAATTTAAAGTATAATTACTCTTTCGCATGGACAAGAAGTACACACAGTAGATGCTACCGTTAATTAATAATTCGGTCGCCAGCCTACTTAGGCAATGAGTGAGCTTTTCCTTGTACAATTGGGTGCATGTACAAGCATAGTAACACGTAGTAAAGATGCGTTATACGGCAAAGTTTGGCACCAGAAAAATCCACTGAACTAAAGCTTTCTCTTTTTGTACTAATTTGGACGAGATAAATTCACACAACACCACACAGCAATGGTTACTACGAATTGTATTCTGTATATTGATCAGACTGAAATCGGGCATAGATTTTCCTAGAATAAGCAGTTTTGAAAGTACATATACAATGTCACTATTAAAATTGGAAAACAACACTAATACACTTAGGATTAAAATAGAACTTAACTTTACTGGTCAAATCTGATCAACGCATTTCAAGGTTTGAAAGAATTGGCAAGAGAAGGGGGGGGGGCTGAAACAGTTATGGTCGTTATACTGAAACTGTTAAGTCTAAAAAGGCAAATTAACACTCAAAATGCCCGCATCTCGTGGTCGTGCGGTAGCGTTCTCGCTTCCCACGCCCGGGTTCCCGGGTTCGATTCCCGGCGGGGTCAGGGATTTTCTCTGCCTCGTGATGGCTGGGTGTTGTGTGATGTCCTTAGGTTAGTTAGGTTTAAGTAGTTCTAAGTTCTAGGGGACTGATGACCATAGCTGTTACGTCCCATAGTGCTCAGAGCCATTTGAACACTCAAAATTATCAATCTATGGATAACTACTCTTTTGTCTTACTTCTGAATAATTTAACTGTCATTATTTCTGTCTCAGATTAATTAAATAACATCGCTAACTCAATTCAAAAAAATCTCTTCCAAGTTAGTCATACTTTTGTTCTTTACCAACCTTTACAATAACACACAGAACTTTTGATTTCTTTATAGCATAGACTGATCTACTGATAAGTCTTATTAACATTGATTTTAGACTTTCAGTTCAGGATACTCGGGTTGCACAATACGAGGTAAGGATCCTGTCTAGGTCAGTGATCAGGATAATTCATGGCTAAAGCAATTCTGGTAAAAGTCACGTTATTATTGAACAATTAGAAACATTTTGACACTGGTCCACACAGATACACTTCTAAAGATGAAATAAATGTTTGACCTGTTCAAGTCGGTGCGGCGGTTGGCGGGCAGCGAGATAGCGGGCAGCACGGCACACATACAAGCACGGCTAAGGCTCACATTACATTGGCACTTTCCATCTTCTTAGCGTCGTAATCTTTCCAACTTTGTGCCTCAGATTATAGCCATGCCAAGTAGTCGTCGGAATCGGTGCATCCGAGGCTCAATGGAATCCACATTTCCTGGGTAGCCGCCTCGGTACAGTACGTGTTCCTCTGACCGATTTACCACTCCGACTCTTACTGATGCTCGCCTCCGACTGACTACTTGAGCCCGTTGTGCCGAACCGCGCCCAGTGTGCGTTTTCCCGCGCTCGCCTCCTCCACCTTTTCCCGCTCCCCTACAGGTAGGGTATTCACCACAGGTTTTCTACTACACATATCCTAATGCATTATCTACGTATGGACCAAGTGTTTAAATTACAATTTCCACATTTTACAATAGTTTTAACATTAAGTACACTTTCTTTTGATTATCACATCATTTGAAATCTAACATAATTAATAATATTCATTTCAAAAGTTACTCACAGTTTCTTTAACATCACGAAAAGAGCAAGAAATTAAATCAACCATTTTTCACATTAATTTAGAGAAATTCATAAAGAAAAAAATTATTATATGTACAGTTGTCGTTACAAGTTGTTTATTCTTTTTTTACAGTCGGGCAATAATTAATTATCTTTTATGGCAGTCTATTTTCTGTCATTCTGTCAACATCATCCTTCTATTTTATTTTATTCTCTTCTATCTTCTCTGTAACTGAAATAATTTATAAATCTGATCTTACTGTTTCATTCCTTATTTTATCGATTTTATTACAGTCCCTTACATATCTCATGAGCTTCATGTCAGCTGTTCCGTGCCAGTGATTTTTCTTTCTTTATTATTCTCCATGGTTCGGAACCATATACAAGAGTCGCTACAGCTATAACAACACTGTTTATTTTGTGTTTCCTTTCTTGTTTACCTTCTTACATTTAATCTAATTGTTGCGATGACAGCTAGAAATTTATTAACATTTTTCTCAGAGTCTTGTCACAGTTAAGACTGTTATCACATCCTACATAACTGAAATGGAATACTTGGTCAAAAATTTCCTCACCTACACTTATTTTCAGTCCGAGAGGATTCTTCCCTTTGTCAGCCATTCTCTTTGTCTCATTCACACACACACACACACACACAATAGTACATTGCGTTCTTGCGTTTAGGCTCATTCTATACACTGCTCTTTGTAAATTATCTTTTGTTTCTTGTAAAATTCTCTCATCATTAGCATATAGCAAAGTATTTCATGATATGTTAGATCCTATTTTAATAGGTAACTGTGTTTCATCTTTCCATTTCGTAACTAGGTCTCAGTATTTAATTAAATAAAGTGGATGGTAAACTACACGCTTGCCGAACACCTTAATATATTAACATTTCATCCAACATTTTCGCGCATGTTCTAATAGGTATATTCGTGTTTACATTTAGACTCTTTAGAGTATTAATAAGGTGTTTAGGAAAACATTTTATTCCTAATGTTTTCCGCAAAAGCGATCCTTTTACCTTAGTAAAAATTTATAATGTGACTGACGTTTTTCAATAATTTGTATTGTTACAGATATATTATCTTCTAACAAATGTCCCTTCCTGATACCTGGCTCTTCTTTCACGATTATTGTATGAGCAGGAAAGTGCAGTTTCTGATTAAAATTTCCCATATGTTTTATAATCTGCATTTAGTAAAATAATTCCTCTCTATAACATACTGTGTCCTTCCTATTGCACTTTCTGTATATATAATTTACTCAGCTGTGTTTCATTCTTCAGGTTTAGAACAGTTCTTCTAACACACATTTAAACATAGAGAAAGAAAAATTCTAAAATGATTCTCCTGTATTAGAATAATTCAGCATTAATTCCACCGAGATCAGGAACTTTTCTATTTTTTGTTACCTTTAGAGCTGTCTTTAATTCTTTTATGTCTAATCTACAGAGTCTTTATCTGTTTTTATGAAGTAATTTTCTTGGTTGTCTTCATCATACCGTTGATTTGTGTAATGTTGTATAATATAAAAGTTTACAATACATTTCTCAGTTTCATTCATTTACTTCAAAAGTTTAAACGCTATGTCCTGCGTTCTGTGAATGTCATATTTAACATTAGCACTAATCTTTCCCAGGATTCAGCAATGCGCCAAACCATCTTCAGCCCGAAAAAAGGGCATCACTTGTTTGTATCGCCTCAACTTATCATCGGTTTTTATGTGCTAGAAGAATGAAGAGATTACGTTGTTTATATAGTATTTTTAAATTGTTGTTTTAAAATGTTGTACATATGTGACACTTCATGATCGAGAAAAGCTGTGTCCTATCACGTCAGCGAGTTAGCAAAGCCCAGCCGATTGCTGAATCGCGGCGTGCGGCAAAGATAACAAATACGATGCAGCCGGCCTCTATGAACGTTTGCCGGTGACTGCAAAGAAGAAACACTTATTGTTAAAGAGAGAATTATTATGACATATTTGTCCACAGGGAATGGTTCTTGGCTTGTTCTTCTAGAATTTCAGGAGTAGTATCCGAGTATTGTTCGAGTACTGAGCCTCTAGACAGATTATCTCAAGAGTGTGATGAGATCGGCTCACACTTACGATAATTGAACTAGTCTGCAGCGGGGATAGAACTCAAATGTGTTCAAAGCAGTTCTAAGTTGTTCAGAAACGTACTTTGAGAACATTATCGGCTTTTGTAGGAAATGATTATTTCGCCGATTTTGGTAGTGTGTAGACTCACCAGGTATAGGAAAAGTTCCGATTTATTTAAATGGGAGATTAGTTTCTCCAAGATGTGATTAATGGTACGTTGTGCTGCTTAATAGACACGCAATGGTAGGTGAACCGTATGTCAATATTTTTGTGAGATTTTTCGTTGGATGGCATATGTGGGGAGACGTGTTCACGCGAAGTCTTGTAGTTATTTTGTGGTTGACGATTAAAGCACGCCCTAAGGGATAGTACAGTTGCATTGTGTTATTGTTGTTGTATAGGTGTACGGAAGCACTAAGGAGTAGTGACTTAGCGATATTTGGGTTAGGATGTATTGTGTGACTTGAGCGTGAGCGTCGCAATATAGTAAATTCTGGAAATCTTGTTGGATGAACTGAACGTGTATGTAGTCTTTTATCATAGAGAACGGTCGTCCTACGCAATAGTTATTTACTGAGAAACAATCGGAAGTTTATCGAGTATGTGATATCTTTTCCCTATGGCCCTCAACGGCAAATCAAGAATCATTTAAAAGAGAACACGTCAAGAGATCATCGAGTGCTGTGTTTAGGATTTTAAATATTAATGGGCCGCGAAAGCCAACAACTGAAGTTGCTGAGCTTTGTGTGATTATTTTGAATTTATGTACCCGAAAAGGGGAGGTGACATTCAGGTTTTTTGTTTTATTTTCTTTATATTACATTTCCGCTTAGTGGGTTTTGAATAGTGAATTAGCTCTCGTAAATATAACGCTGACTTGTACCTGTAATTGATTTAATTGCAGTAATGAAAAAAATGGTTTTAGACAGAATAAGTGAGTATCCGACTTGTCTCTTTTATCTCAAAACTATTACAATAAAAAAATAATCAATTCTTATCTGAAAGCAGACTAATATCTGGAATATATGTTTTTGTAATCAAGTAAACCCTAAGGCTAATAAAGTGAAAGGTAACCCTAGTGGGACTATTTGAATGATTCTGAATTTAAGCAAAGTGTAGTGTACGAACAACACTTACTTTCCCAAAACAGAGATAAATTATGCTCAACGAGTTATTGATTGAATACCGTAAAGAACTAATAGGTGATTTAAGACTACACTGGACAAGGATCCTGGGTGGCAGAGACAGTTTGACTAGTGGAGTGAGTCAAGTACTCTGGCCCTAAAAATGTGGATAACACAATCTGAATTGATCTGATGCTGAAGTTTCTCTACATAGGTGCAGCTGAGAGCAAGTGGCGACTGAGATCAGTACGCTCTGACAATGCCGGAGCGGCAGTACGTTAACCTTGTAATTCGCGCGGCGATGTAACTTGCAGCTGGCGAGATGTGTGCGGCGGAGGCGAGACGTGGAGGCGGCACCTGGAATCGATCGCGGCCACGAAATAAATGCAGAAATCTCGCGGTCTAGCGATCAGGCAGATGGATCGCAATTTACTCTCTACCAGAGCCCTGAAATCACGGTAGATTTCAATGTGTGGCACATCCGTTTGCTGGTCGTACCAAGGGCCAATTTGGCTCACTTATACGACAGAACGCACAAGGATACCAAACGTCAAGACTGGTAAACCATAAAAGAATAAGTGTGGCCTTGGCAAACGAGTAGTCTGAGTTTGAAGTCACACTTTTGGTATAGTAAGAACTTCACCACAGGCTCCCCAGTCTAAACTACTCGCAAGCGAAGTCTGTCTAAGGACAGGTCCCAAGTACCAACCACACATGTCAGAGCTTCGTCTAGATGTGCTTACCAGACCAAAGTCCCGCACCTGAGTGCTTCGCACATTTCCAGAAAAAAAATCCGTTTTTCCGCAAAGTGCACGAACGACACTGCCTTCACACTGTCCTGAGCCAAACACAGAGCTCTAGAGGCACTAAATCTCCCCTCCAACAAGACAGCACAAAGTCATGTCGAACTAGGGCAATAGTTAAGAACCTTGCACCTCTGAAAAACAAAAAAGAAACTGCCAATTATTCGCTTTTTTTAAGTTCTCGCAGAGGGGGAAGGGATGATTTTTTTCCAAAGTCGTGTATCTTTGCATGGCAAGAAGTGAACAGTTACGATCTCAAAGATTTTTATCTAAATCACCTGTGCCTTGAAGCTTGTTAGTCCTAGCTATGAGGTGTAGTAAGGCTTCTATCTCTAAACGATTCCTAGATGCTGGATAGTTCTTATACCACAGAGGCGGCTGGGGTAGTGGTTCACTGGCCTACCTGCACTATCAGTGAACACGTAAACTTGTGATTTTTTTATTATGTGTGGCTCTGCACTCAATGCCCAGTTTATGACTCCACTCTGTAGACATGTTCCTTCAGACTGTGGCACCAGCCCAGGCTTCTGCTGGCGCCACAGCAGGTAGCGAGGCACTGTTATGCTGGAGCCCTGTCTCGATGGGGGGCTGCCCTGTCTGCCCTGTACGGCTGTGGGCCTGTCTGGCAAGATTTACTAAGGGAGTGGTTCGCTGTCAATTTCTTACAACTCCCAACAAGCCTTTTCTATGAGCTAAGAACCATAAAACTACTCATACATTTAGTGCCCTACCAGGCTCCATCAACATCTGCTCAGGCCATTAACTTTCTAGAGTCTCGCTCAAGGTGCATCAGGTTGTAATGAAATGTTTAATAATTTTCCATATTCGAAAATAGGTTCTCTCTCAAAACTAAAAGACTGGAATATTGGTAAAAGCGAAGTTTAAAGAAACTCAAGTAATGGAATAGTATTTTTCAGTGAAAGACTTGCAACAAAAAGAAAGCTAATTAATCCTTAGACAGGGAAAGTAAGTTTGCGTGTTATGGAAAACTATTATAAATTATAAATTAAAAGTTAGTCCATTTAATTATGAAAGATTGAGATCAACGAAATGGTTTATTCTGAAAAGATTTCAACCGAGTCAAGGATATTGCTGTAGCAAGCCGCTACTTATAGAGGTTATCGTTGATTGACAACGAGATATAAACAGTATAAAATTATATCTTTGCCTTGTGAACGTATTCGCCAATTTAGGTTGCTGGGTAATTTCCAAGAATGATTGTCTATCGAAGTCGCGAGGTCCAAACTACATATATCGAACGTGCGATCGAATTCGATCATGTGACCCCGGTGGCTGGCGTTGTGATCGTCATTTTTATCTGTTTACCGTTGTTCCCTTACTTGCTCTAAAGTAGATACCTCCGCGAATTATTTGTGAGTTGCTAGGGAAACCCAGACGATTTATGTCGTTAGTGAGTGGGATGTCTGGTGTTCTTGACGTTTCTTCGGCGGATTCTCTCACATGGAAGAATCTAATTCCATGTTTAAGCAGCGTAGAAAATTGTTTGACTTTTTGTAGCAAATATGGAGTACTACCGGATGAGGAAAGAAGGGACTGTGTAGACTGTGGCGGTGCGAAATACGTAAGACTTCGTAAGAACAGTTTCGACGCTGATATACCGTTACAATTTCATTGGGGACAGTGCGAAAAACAAACGAGTATCAGGAAGAATACATGGTTCGTCTCTTCCAAATTATCCCCCACACCACCGTAATGGACTTTCACATGACGACAACACCGACGACGAGTAAGGTAAGTCGTCTCCTTTGCAATTACAAGTATTTGTGTAACTCTCTTCTTTTGTCGTTGCTGTAGTGACCAACGTAAACATACTCTTAACGCCCGCCAGAGTCGCATGATCGATTTACGGTCGCACGTTCGATATGTATCGTTTGGACCCCGCGACTTCGATAGGCAATCATTCTTGGAAATTACCGGTTGCTGTTATTGGTAAAGTAAATACATCATTCCTACTTCCTGTAGACTGTCGCACCTAGTATTTGTCTGGTGACTGATAATAGTTTGGATGGTAGTTTATCCGTCGAACCTAGTGAATCCTGATAAGCAAATGCATTGTTGTAATTAATATCAAGATAATTATCACTGGCTCCATTATACCACGAAAAATGTTATTGTGTCCATCCTTTCGTACATAGTGAGGTTTTAGCGAGTAACTTTATAACTTGAGAATCTGAATATAAAATATTACGTGACGCTGTTGGATAGTACAGACGGTTATTTCAAGTCACACAGATTACGGCACTTAGCGTAGGTAAGATCTTGTCAGGACAACTAATACTAGTGTTACGAGAGTGAGCTACATCAGCGCAGTACAGTTCACTATAGCATCTTTTTATTAAATTTTTGTTTTAGTTATTTTCTCTTTATATTTTTCATAAGATTCTCTGATCCATGTATGTAAATAGACATTACAAGAATTCTGTTTCTCTTTACTATCGTTGAGTATTTTTGTCGTCCATACTTTCAAACATCTTTTTCAGTGTGATATTTTTCCATACTATCTTATTAGTATTTCCAATATTTCTGATTTTAATTTTTCTCGCTCTTGTTCAATATTGTCTTTAGTTTCAATCATTTGCAGATTGTGTGTGGGTTTTTGTTGATACTAATTCGTTATGCTTCCCTCCAGTAGAAGATGAAATTTGGATTTCAAGTTTTGACTTAAGCTTTTCTTTACATTTGTTTGTTTACTCCATCTTGCCCATATTTCAATCTCTGAGCTAACTAGAAAGTGATCAGCGTTTATATTGTTATCTCTAAATACGTGAATACATCTGATTTGAAAGTGTTTTTTTGTTACCTCTTGCATTATCGTTTACAGAGCGCAAACTTCTTACGTTCCTGCTACATTTATTTACGTCTTTATTTTAAAATAGATATATATGTGATTTTTAACTGATTAAATATGGTAAAATGTTTTAATGTATTACCATTGTCATTTAAAGTTATTTTACCAAAATGCCTATTGTGTTTACTACTGGTAGATTTACTATGCTTGCATTTATGTCTCCTAATATTAACAGATAATCAATTTTGTTGTATCTATTTACTTAACTTTGCAATTCTCATAAAAATATTTCAGGATCTTCATGTTTCCCCTTCTCTAGGTGCATATACTCCTGTGATCCATGAACGAACTTTATCAATTCTAAATCTAGTAGTTACTTTTACTTTCATCTATATAGTCACAAAACTATCTTTCTTCTCCATTTTTCATTTGAATGAATACCTACTCCACTCAGTGTTCATTCCGTCTGTTCGACTTCACTGAAAATTAATGTGCAATTATTTAATACTTTCTTCGTATTAGTATCTTCTTTGTTTCTGTAACTTCGACAGTATTTACACTTCCTTGTTTCAGATTTTCTATAAGTTCTGATTCCTTTGAATTAAAACCTCCTGTTATAGTCCCAATACCATTAGATAAAATGTTTTTGACAACTCCGGGCGGGATAGCAGCGCGGTCTAGGGCGCCTTTTCACGGTCCGTGCGGCTGACCCAGTCGAAGGTTCGAATCCTCCCTCGGGCATGGGTGTGTGTGTTGTCCGTAGCGTAAGTTCGTTTAACAGATTACGTAGTATGTAGGATTAGCGACCGATGACCTCAGCCGTTCGGTCCCTTAAGACCTTACCACAAATTTACAAAATTTTTCTTTGACAACAATTCGTTTTCCTTTATTATCAACTTGTCGTCGTCTTCGAAAAATATCTGGCTTATTAACAGCAGTAGTTCAAAAGCCTCCTACATGTAGCACACAAAGTTTTTATTTAAATTGTGCACCAGACACGTTAAATAAAAAAGGAACTTAATGTCTAGAACACAGAAGACATCGTTCTTTTCAACTACCCCAATTTATATACAGCTACTGCGAGAATAGCCACTTCAAGAAACTTACCAGACTTATTCCTTGGAGATTTATTGATTGTAGTTTTCTTAGATATGGATGAGTAACCAGCCCATTGTAGGAGGCCAGGGCTTAAGAGGTCTACCTTCCCTTTCGATCTGTTTTCGATCACTGTTTTCTCCCTTGAGAAGCTGGCTGCGACATGCCTCGAGAACCCTTGCTGCCCAGCGTTATTGTACACACTCTGGCTTGCTCCTCTGTTGAGAACACTCTGGCTTTCGTGACTCTACTAGTACATACTAGTGGCGCAGCTCTCGAGTTCATCGAAACACGGAAACTCTCCCGTCAGGCACGGAAGGTGCAATCTATAAGGCTGTGTCACCTGGAAGAACAGTTAAAAGATTGTGTTTTAACTACTGTTGTGTTACACATTAAGATAAAGTTCATAATAGATGGTCTAGGCGAAATAGAACTACAGTATTGTAATCCTCCTATCAAACATAATCGTTTGATGTACATCATGATAAAATTCTGCTTAATTTTTATTTTGAGTTTTTATAGAGAGTTTTGTTTTTGTATGTTTTAGCCCTTCAAACCCTTCTAACCCCCCTTCAATCAGTGTTTTATAAACACGATTTGTATGCGCCCAGCACCGTCAATCTTTGAGGAACTCCCAATGACATTTGGATACACCAAACTATCTACACAGTTAGCCATCAACATAACTTAAATTTATATGATATTGAATTTGGATCATTAGACATACATCCAGTGTGCGATTTGCAGGGGGGTTGGGGGGGATTTCCCCACCTCTGCATCAGACCATCCCCTCCTCTGGTTTCAGTTTATGCATCCCAACCTGGGATGTTTATTTCCCACGCACTGGAATAAAACTTTACATACGATGTAAATTTGTGGAACCGAACACTGAACGTTTTTAATAAGTCTTACTATTAACACTATTAATATGTTTCAGATTTCTATCATCAGAATAAGTACAACTTTTCACAAATGTGCCTCTACGTTTTGAATTCCCCTTGTATACCTGTACCCGTATGTAGATAATTTTAGAAAATAAGCTTTACCTATAATGTACTTTTAAAGATATAACAAGGGATGGCTTTTCTGATAATGCATAAGCGTCAATAGTGAGTTTCGGCATTAACATCTATTTATAAATAGCTGTTTAACCATGCGTAACGCCACGGTCCAAGCTAGTAACATACATAATTCTACTAACCCCCTTAGACATCCCCCTCACTGGTAGAAGCACAAATCGCACCCTGCATACATCTACATCTACATCTACATTTATACTCCGCAAGCCACCCAACGGTGTGTGGTGGAGGGCACTTTACGTGCCACTGTCATTACCTCCCTTTTCTGTTCCAGTCGCGTATGGTTCGCGGGAAGAACGACTGTCTGAAAGCCTCCATGCGCGCTCGAATCTCTCTAATTTTACATTCGTGATCTTCTCGGGAGGTATAAGTAGGGGGAAGCAATATATTCGATACCTCATCCAGAAACGCACCCTCTCGAAACCTGGCGAGCAAGCTACACCGCGATGCAGAGCGCCTCTCTTGCAGAGTCTGCCACTTGAGTTTGCTAAACATCTCCGTAACGCTATCACGGCTACCAAATAACCCTGTGACGAAACGCGCCGCTCTTCTTTGGATCTTCTCTATCTCCTCCGTCAACCCGATCTGGTACGGATCCCACACTGATGAACAATACTCAAGTATAGGTCGAACGAGTGTTTTGTAAGCCACCTCCTTTGTTGATGGACTACATTTTCTAAGGACTCTCCCAATGAATCTCAACCTGGGACCCGCCTTACCAACAATTAATTTTATATGATCATTCCACTTCAAATCGTTCCGCACGCATACTCCCAGATATTTTACAGAAGTAACTGCTACCAGTGTTTGTTCCGCTATCATATAATCATACAATAAAGGATCCTTCTTTCTATGTATTCGCAATACATTATATTTGTCTATGTTAAGGGTCAGTTGCCACTCCCTGCACCAAGTGCCTATCCGCTGCAGATCTTCCTGCGTTTCGCTACAATTTTCTAATGCTACAACTTCTCTGTATACAACAGCATCATCCGCGAAAAGCCGCATGGAACTTCCGACACTATCTACTAGGTCATTAATATATATATTGTGAAAAGCAATGGTCCCATAACACTCCCCTGTGGCACGCCAGAGGTTACTTTAACGTCTGTAGACGTCTCTCCATTGAGAAGAACATGCTGTGTTCTGTTTGCTAAAAACTCTTCAATCCAGCCACACAACTGGTCTGATATTCCGTAGGCTCTTACTTTGTTTATCAGGCGACAGTGCGGAACTGTATCGAACGCCTTCCGGAAGTCAAGGAAAATAGCATCTACCTGGGAGCCTGTATCTAATATTCTGGGTTTCCGAAAACGACATGATACGCGAGCAAAAAACGTGTTCTAAAATTCTACAACAGATCGACGTCAGAGATATAGGTCTATAGTTTTGCGCAACTGCTCGACGACCCTTCTTGAAGACTGGGACTACCTGTCTCTTTTCCAATCATTTGGAACCTTCCGTTCCTCTAGAGACTTGCGGTACACGGCTGTTAGAAGGGGGGCAAGTTCTTTCGCGTACTCTGTGTAGAATCGAATCGGTATCCCGTCAGGTCCAGTGGACTTTCCTCTGTTGAGTGACTCCAGTTGCTTTTCTATTCCTTGGACAACTATTTCGATGTGTGCTATTTTTTCGTTTGTGCGAGGATTTAGAGAAGGAACTGCAGTGCGATCTTCCTCTGTGAAACAGCTTCAGAAAAATGTGTTTAGTATTTCAGCTTTACACGTGTCATCCTCTGTTTCAATGCCATCATCATCCCGGAGTGTTTGGATATGCTGTTTCGAGCCACTTACTGATTTAACGTAAGACCAGAACTTCCCAGGATTTTCTGTCAAGTCGGTACATAGAATTTTACTTTCGAATTCACTGAACGCTTCACGCATAGCCCTCCTTACGCTAACTTTGACATCGTTTAGCTTCTGTTTGTCTGAGAGGTTTTGGCTGCGTTTACACTTGGAGTGAAGCTCTCTTTGCTTTCGCAGTAGTTTCCTAACTTTGTTGTTGAACCACGGTGGGTTTTTCCCGTCCCTCACAGTTTTACTCGGCACGTACCTGTCTAAAACGCATTTTACGATTGCCTTGAACTTTTTCCATAAACACTTAACATTGTCAGTGTCGGAACAGAAATTTTCGTTTTGATCTGTTAGGTAGTCTGAAATCTGCCTTCTATTACTCTTGCTAAACAGATAAACCTTCCTTTTTTTTTATATTCCTATTAACTTCCATATTCAGGGATGCTGCAACGGCCTTATGATCACTGATTCCCTGTTCTGCACTTACAGAGTCGGAAAGTTCGGGTCTGTTTGTTATCAGTAGGTCCAAGATGTTATCTCCACGAGTCGGTTCTCTGTTTAATTGCTCGAGGTAATTTTCGGATAGTGCACTCAGTATAATGTCACTCGATGTTCTGGCCCTACCACCCATCCTAAACATCTGAGTGTCCCAGTCTATATCTGGTAAATTGAAATCTCCACCTAAGACTATAACATGCTGAGAAAATTTATGTGAAATGTATTCCAAATTTTCTCTCAGTTGTTCTGCCACTAATGCTGCTGAGTCGGGAGGTCGGTAAAAGGAGCCAACTATTAACCTAGCTCGGTTGTTGATTGTAACCTCCACCCATAATAATTCACAGGAACTATCCACGTCTGCTTCACTACAGGATAAACTTCTACTAACAGCGACAAACACGCCACCACCGGTTGCATGCAATCTATCCTTTCTAAACGCCATCTGTGCCTTTGTAAAAATTTCGGCAGAATTTATCTCTGGCTTCAGCCAGCTTTCTGTACTTATAACGATTTCAGCTTCGGTGCTTTCTATCAGCGCTTGAAGTTCCGGTACTTTACCAATGCAGCTTCGACAGTTTAAAATTACAATACCGATTGCTGCTTGGCCCCCGCATGTCCTGACTTCGCCCCACACCCTTTGAGGCTGCTGCCCTTTCTGTACTTGCCCGAGGCCATCTAACCTAAAAAACCGCCCAGTCCACGCCACACAACCCCTGCTACCCGTGTAGCCGCTTGCTGCGTGTAGTGGACTCCTGACCTATTCAGCGGAACCCGAAACCCCACCACCCTATGGCGCAAGTCGAGGAATCTGCAGCCCACACGGTCGCAGAACCGTCTCAGCCTCTGGTTCAGACCCTCCACTCGGCTCTGTACCTAAGGTTTGCAATCAGTCCTGTCGACGATGCTGCAGATGGTGAGCTCTGCTTTCATCCCGCTAGCGAGACGGCAGTCTTCACCAAATCAGATAGCTGCTGGAAGCCAGAGAGGATTTCCTCCGATCCATAGCGACACACATCATTGGTGCCGACATGAGCGACCACCTGCAGATGGGTGCACCCTGTACCCTTCATGGCATCCGGAAGGACCCTTTCCACATCTGGAATGACTCCCCCCGGTAAGCACACGGAGTGCACATTGGTTTTCTTCCCCTCTCTTGCTGCCATATCCCTAAGGGGCCCCATTACGCGCCTGACGTTGGAGCTCCCAACTACCAGTAAGCCCACCCTCTGCGACCGCCCAGATCTTGCAGACTGAGGGGCAACCTCTGGAACAGGACAAGCAGCCACGTCCGGCCGAAGATCAGTATCAGCCTGAGACAGAGCCTGAAACCGGTTCGTCAGACAAACTGGAGAGGCCTTCCGTTCAGCCCTCCGGAATGTCTTTCGCCCCCTGCCACACCTCGAGACGACCTCCCACTCTACCACAGGTGAGGGATCAGCCTCAATGTGGGCAGTATCCCCGGCAGCCACAGTCGTAGTCCGATCGGGGGATGCGTGGGACGAGCTGGCTGTCCCCGACAAACCCCCATCGGGACCCCCACAGTGATGCCCATTGGCAACAGCCTCCAGCTGTGTGACGGAAGCCAACACTGCCTGAAGCTGGGAGCGAAAGGATGCCAACTCAGCCTGCATCCGAACACAGCAGTTGCAGTCCCTATCCATGCTAAAAACTGTTGTGCAAAGAACGTCTGAACTAATCTACAGAGAGCACAAACAATTCGACACAAAATTTAAACGGTTATTAAAATACAAGATTGCCTAGTAAATGCAGTAATGCTGCTACTTGCGCACTGCTGACACACTGCTCGGCGGCGGAAGGAGACTACGCGATTTTACACTATTCAGGTACTAAAACGCGATGCTACAACTCTCAAATACTATAATACGCGAGAAATTTATGAATTAAACAATGCAAATACCAAAAACACGCAAAGAAATTAAGAACTAAACTATGTAACAAATAAGTGAGCTAAGAGTATACGACTTGCTGCTGCAGCTGCTTATCCAACGGCGGCAGGGAGCACACTGGCTGTGACCAACCGACACTGGCCGCTCAAAACAAAAACAGAAGACAGACGACTACGCGAGTTTACACTATTCACGTACTAAAACGCGATGCTACAACTCTCAAATACTATAATACGCCCGAAATTTATGAATTAAACAATGCAAATACCAAAAACACGCAAAGAAATTAAGAACTAAACTATGTAACAAATAAGTGAGCTAAGAGTATACGACTTGCTGCGGCAGCTGCTTATCCAATGGCGGCAGGGAGCACACATATTGCAGTTGTGACGTAGGGTTAGTCCGACGCTATGCGAAGGACCTCACAAGCCACAAGAATAAAAGCAGGCAGTCTTTGGGCAGTGACACCAGCGTGGACGTCTGTTGTGGTGAGAGCCTTGGTAGAGGCTTTAGCAGGCGACACTGCTTTGTTTTCTCTCGTGGTGAAGGTGGCAACACTGACTCTCTGAGGCAGAAAGATATTTCAAAGCATATGTCTCTCGTTCCTTTAAAGGAATCTCGTGATTGTTACTATATTTCATTAAAACAAATCCGTGTTTCAGAAGGTCTTTCAATTTAATAAATAGGCTGCATGATAAGTGACAATCTTTCTTTCAGATGAAAACATTTTTCGATACAAATGGATAATTAATCGAAAAACATGCGTTTAGATGGTACATTATCAATAATATTTATAAAATGAGACAAAAATTTATTGAACTGCTTCTAACAAGGGATCCTCCCCATCGCACCCCCCTCAGATTTAGTTATAAGTTGGCACAGTGGATAGGCCTTGAAAAACTAAACACAGATCAATCGAGGAAGCAGGAAGAAGTTGTGTGGAACTATGAAAAAATAAGCAAAATATACAAACTGAGTAGTCCATGTACAAGATACGCAACACCAAGGACAGGCTGAGCTCAGGAGCGCCGTGGTCTCGTGGTTAGCGTGAGCACCTGCGAAATGAGAGGTCCTTGGTTCAAGTCTACCCTCGGGAGAAGAGTTTACTTTCTTTATTTAGTTGTTATGATCTGTCCGTTCGTTCATTGAGGTCTCTTTTCACTGTAATAAGTTTAGTGTCTGTGTTTTGCGACCGCACCGCAAAACCGTGCGATTAGTAGACGAAAGGACGTGCCTCTCCAATGGGAACCGAAAACATTTGATCGCAAGGTCATAGGTCAACCGATTCCTCCACAGGAAAACACGTCTGATATATTCTATACGACACTGGTGACGGCATCTGCATCACATGACAGGAATATGTTGTCGACCCACCAAACTTGTACACTTGGCGAATGGGTAAAAAGATTCTTCTACCTTGCCCGATTTAGGTTTTCTTGGGGATGTGACCATCACTCCAAAAAAGTGATGAAAACATAAGCGTTTGTCACATAAACTGAAAATAAAAAGTTAAACTTCTCACTCGAGGGAAGGCTTGAACCAAAGATCTCTCCTTCCGCAGTTGCTCACGCTAACCACGGGACCACGGCACTCCTATACTTACTCTTTCCTTGTTCTTGCCTATCTTGCGCATGGACTACTCAGTTTATATATTTTGCTTATTTTTTCATAGTTCCACACAACTTCTTCCTGTTTTCTCGATTGATCTGTGTTCAGTTTTTCAAGGCCTATCCACTGTGCCAACTTATAACTAAATCTGAGGGGGGTGCGATGGGGAGATTCCCTTGTAAGTATCACAATCCCACTTTCCGTTTGTTTTGCGTCCATACAGGATGATAATGAATTCTGCAGTAGATTCTCCTATCATGCCTGTTTACTTAGCAGTGGCATTAGGACAAAGCATTTCCAGCGCAAATAAAACTTTTGTCAATTCATTCAGAGTTCCTGTAATCAATAATGAATGCATCGTTGCAAGCAGTAATTAACAAATAATTGGCACGTGCCACTCCTGTCGGTGATTTGTTACATATGGTACGCAGCAAAGCTGATTACTGTCACCAGACAACAGGTCCAGCTGCGGGGTGGAAGAGGGGGGAGGGGGGGAGCGACGGTCGCATGTCGACCAGAGCCTTGCTCCTTGCCCCTCTACGACTGCTTCAGGCAATGCATATACACTTACAAAGATTCTATCTGTTTTTGCCGATATTGCTCTTCCGCTTAAAAGTCTCCCAGTTTCTAACACTGGAATATAGCGTTCGTTAAAATCAACGTGCCAGCACTTCGTAGCTGTTGAGAGCTGCATTTTATCCTGCAATTTCATCTAGATCAGCGGTTCCTCGCGGTAGTTACCCCTTGAGAGGTAAAACGAAATTTTATGAAAGGGGAAAACAAAAGGGTTTAACTGTCTTTCGGTCATGAAAGTAAACTGTTTTTAGAAGATCACTTTCGCGACACTGTAATTTCTAATTAAATACCATTTTAATACATACGGGTGAAATTGTTACTTTCGTGATTTGACAAGAGAGGGCAATTTCATCATGTAGGTTAAGATTCTTTGGGTTGGTTATACTGGTCTACAATCGACTCATCAAAACGAAAAAATAAATAAAATAAATTGTGTCGTGTAAAGAAACCTCATGCTAAACTGGTAAAGTACATGTTTCGCTTTACAACGACATGTCGTATTCATGATCAATGGAACAAGTATTAATGTAATGTAATGGAGGTCATGTGAAAGCCAGTTTTAGGAGTGAGTAGTTAAGTTCTACAAATCGGTTTATACCAACACACGTGTGATTGTGCCCGAATCAAAGTTAAGTAGGAATATGGTAGCTATATATTCCTGTTTAACTTGCTATAGTCTTTTATCTTTCTGTTTGCATTAGTTAATGTAGTAATTTGCTAAAATATAAATATGAAGCTCGATTTTAGTACACCTGTTTGGTCTAAATGTTGGGACGGTGAGTCTGGTAACATTTTTTTTAAATCTAAAAGACTGCGTTTCGATTCAGAACGGCAGCACATTCGTAAATTAGTATCAAGAGCTTATCGAAATTACACGTAAGAGACCCTGCAAGGTGCTATACATCAAATCAAGAGAAAGAAAATCACATTCCGTGAGGCTTCTGAAAGGTTGAGTATTCCTATGCCCAATACCTAGTTAATCTTGTGTTGTAATGTAATATTGTAGGTGGATTTCTTTTAATTTAAGACGAAAATAGAACTAGGCAATTAAATTTTCTGTCTTTATTTATTTAGAGAGATGTAATTCTATTGAGAACCTTAATTCTTGAAACAAAAAAAGAGCAGGAACCCAGATGCTATAAAAAGTAATGGAAGGACGACTTCCACCTAAGAAGAGGAGGAAATGGCACATGTTGTGGCACTCTCACTAAGTGGTTTCCTATCCCTTTTGTGGATCTGAGAAGCATTGCACCTTCATATTTAATTCGTGTAGGAAAAAGAATTCACAATTCAAAGGAAAGACTGGGGTTATTTCCTCTTGAAATGTCACATGCAGAAAGACAGGCCTAGTTTGGTCAAAAATATAACAACGAAAAGAGCAGCCGTAGGAACGGGGGAAACAAAACATTATTTTGAAAATACGAAGGAAGAACCGAAGAATCAGCGGGGCAGGAAGGGAAAACAAGTTAGGGATGACAGCAACTCTGAAAGTTGATAATCTTCTGTGAGCTATGCAAGAAGAGAAGATAATTTGCCTATTATGGAAGAGCTCTGTCCAATGACTGGCAGTCAATAGGACGATGAAAATGGATATCGTAAGAATGCCCCTGCTGCGAACCTCTCTTCTGAAGCTTTTGCAGATCTCGCCATAGAGGTAGAAGATGACATTCTTGTTGACTACGAAGTCACAGTGTCCAGGAGATGTAACTGATAGATGGAGAAGACATCAAGATTTCATGTAAGACAAAATGTGGCAAGTTCTGGAAGTGGAACTTTGTAGTTGACGAATTGTGGTATAAATCGTCGTGGACAATTTGCAAACTGTCTGCACCAGAAAAAAAAATCTAGAAGGAAATTTCTTCGGTTGACATGAAGAAGTGAAAATGTTCTTAGATTGGAACACTATGTCTACTTACCTATGTAACGTTTTTCTGTTATTTATGGTTTGGTTGCCAGCTTTTATTCAAAGAGATTTTTTTCAGTTGCAAAGGACCTAATGTACCTTTTGGTCGAAGACTGACATTGTTAAAGGAAAGATGAAGAAGCGGGGTTGACTTTCTCCTTACTTAATAACTTTTTTCAGCAATTCTGTTCTTTCTGTACGATGAAATTTGCTGACTAGTTTGGTGTTGTTTCTATTATTTTTTGGTGACTTTTCATAGATACAATAGTAAACTTTAAAATTGACAGAATATTCTCTAAAACCTTAAAATACGTTGGAAATATATTTTTTAAATCAGTAATTAGTTACTACCTCTTGAGAATCTCGGGTAGTGTTTTATGATTGGGTGAGAACAGTACAAAAGTGTAATGTTACATCAGTGGGATATATACTGTTATTCAGTTGACCCCTCTTCATGGGGTAACATTGTAACATTAGTATATTCTTTTTTTGTAACCGTAATAAAACATAAAGAACCCTAAACAACAGCCTAATTTGGTCATGTGGATTGAAACTGTCGTAGGGAAAAAGACGCACTTTGCTGAAGGTTCAAAAATATTTCAGAGCTGTAGGCCGACTAACCGAAGGAAAAAGGCAAAATTAAAGAAGCCAACAGCACATCGAGTTCCCAGCTGGTCACCCATCTAAGTACTAACCAACGCTTCGTAACTCCAGTGAACACACGAGAACCGCTGCACTCAGCGTGGTATGACCACTGGAGACAATGTCGCGAAACGTGCAGACACTTTACCTTAAATTACAAATGATTACCTCTTTTGATTTTAAATGCTAGTATTAATGCATTAGACACTGATGGAGGTTACAACTTCTGAAAGGAATGTATCACTATGTTCTTTACCTAGTCCATCCGGTACACGCATACTTTGTACCATGCATCTTTGAGACTAAAAGTGAGCGACATGTATGACATATGCTTAAATAACTCATGACAGTATCTTCTCTGAGTTGTATGTAGGTCCCACAACAGACCCACTACGCACATACTTTGTGTGGAAGGTAGGAGACGAGGTACTGGCAGAAGTACAGCTGTGAGTACCGGGCGTGAGTCGTGCTTCGGTAGCTCAGTTGGTAGAGCACTTGCCCGCGAAAGGCAAAGGTCCCGAGTTCGAGTCTCGGTTGAGCACACAGTTTTAATCTGCCAGGAAGTTTCATACTTTGTATACTTTGTATCATGCATCTATGACACTAAAATTAAGCCACATGTAGCACATGTGCTTAAATAACTCATCGAAATGCCTTCTCTGAACTGTAGGTAGCTCCCACAATAGACTAGAAATGGCTTCATTATTCATTTCACAACAATAAACGAAGTAATTGATAATATAACACGACGTTAACGATGTAATGACTACAACACTATTCTGGGGCCTACACACTTGTATTATTATTATCATTGTTATTATTATTATTAGTGGCAGTGATCAGGCACACCATATTGGTGGCCTGAATTCTTCCAATTTCTTCCATTTCAGAAGGAAAGAGCCCAGCAATCAAGTGATTTACAAACAATAACTATAAAGCACAAAGTTTAGCTGGTTGATATTAAATGGTGGTGGAGGGTATGGGCGAAGCAAATGTCGCTAGGAAGATGAGTGGCGCAGAGGAAGTGCGTTTCGTAACAATTATCTATCTTCCGTGTGGATAGTTAGTATTCTTTTCTGAGGATGTTGTAGGTAGCACTCACGATGCTCTGAGAACTTCTTCATCATCCTATAGAGAAGGTTTGGTAAGAAATAATCAGCACTAATTGTTTCATTTACCCATTAGTTTGTGGTTTAATAAAACAATAACAAAAACTAAACATCATTTAGCTTTCATCATTCTAAATATAATATTCAAAGGAAAATGTTTTTCATTCAATAGTTTGTTTTGGTGCTAATGTTGATGGTGGTGTGGGGGCGCTACTACCCGATTTCACTCAGGCGCAATGGCCTCAGAAAGGTTGGTAAGCACTGACGTGGACTGTTAGTTTTCGTTGCCCACACTAATGCTATATCCTTTTGGGTCCCGTGTAAGAGCCGCTGGAGACACGTCAGTTTTAGCTTAGTTGATTTCTGCTGACGTTTAAAGTACAAATTTCGTAATTTTGATTGGTTATTATTGTCTTTTGTGGTTACTTCTTTTCAGATCCAGTATCGATAATTATTGCTACTGATTTCGTAATACATCAGGATTTTGGGTTCAGATTAGGATTCGCCTCGATCTTCCTATTTTTCCTCTTGGTTTTAATTGATCCTGCAATCTGTACTTTCTTTTCTGCGTTATGATTGTCCGCAGATAACTGGCCTTCGGTGCGGGAGATCGGTTTCGAGTGAGGCACTTTTATGTGTTAAATCTCGGGTTCCATTACGTCACTGTTTGAAGTTGAGGACACTGTGTCAAAACATGGCACGGTCTTTATGAACTAGCGAAGACTGATTTATTGTTTCGGATCGTGAATCCTCAAATGCTTCCTCTGGATGTAGCACCGATGGCGTTCCAAGATTTTTCTCCAAAGCATCGTCCAACGCTCACCCTCAACAATCTTCACACCTCGGAATTCTCTGAGTTATTTGTTTTAAACCGTCCCACACTGCAATGTCTCTCTGAAGGTCGGGTCTCTTGCCAACTGTTGCCTTGACGTTGCGATTGTATCACCAAGTACACCAATATGTATATATATTACGTTTAGGTAGGCTGTGTTGGGAATTTTCCTCTGAGACAGTCCTGTTTAACATGGTATGTTTCATAACATATGAATCACGCTGTGGACTGCCCCGTGTGTGACTGATTGCCGCGAATACTCATTACTGACGGGCTCGTTTTTTTTAACTTCTATTTTGACAAATGTTATTCTATTTCGGACGGGGAACGGATAAAAAAATTTGCCCATACCTCTGTACAAACTGGACGAATGTTTCAATAAGTCTCTAATTTGAGTTTTATTACATGTTTGGAGTTTCCATGGTGATGTTAAGGTCATGCAAATGTATCAAGTGGCCTTCGACTTGGACTACCGGTAAATTTAGAGACAGAGACTGTTGCTAAAGTTAACTGAAAAATTACCAGCACAATTACAGATTACTCGCTCGTATAGTAAGTTAGAGCGAAGTTTGAAACTGTCAGTTAAACCGTTAGCGATAAGTTGCACACTGTCTACTTGATCTTTTGTTAGGTTCTTCTGAATTTCGATATTTGTCGGCCAATCGTTATCCTTGACGAATTCCAGTTTCACGGAACTGCCCCGGGGTTTGGATCCATTGTTAATTATACGTTCTCACACACTTACGAACGTGTAAAGACTATGACTTCCCGCTTAATGGAGTTGGGCATTAGACGCTACTTTACATGATACAAAAAGCACGTAACTTTTACACACTGAATGCATTTGAAAGAGAGTTGTAGATAAATTCATGTGCATTTCTGTAGTATTTGGATGTCATGAGCGCTTAAGCGCCTTTTTACTTTTTGAAATTATAAGCGCGAAGAGTCATCAGAGATGCTGCGTCACCTGGAGGCTTGCTTGAACCATCTCTGTTTTGCAAGATGCGCGGGAGATGATGCGCACTGTTAATCGTAGGATGAGGAGAAACAGTAGTCGGCAGAAGCGTCGGGGTAAGCCGAATTGTACGGTAGCAGTTATATACCGAGGAAGTGGAACATGTTGATTTACTGATTAATGATTCGAGATGAAGAAAGAGACAGCATTTTGAGAAGAATAATTTGTTATGATATTTTGATGAGTAATAGAAGAGGATTTAATTCAAGACAATTTATTTCAGATTTTGTCCTTTATTGTGGCAGCTTGTAGTTACGCATACTTGGTTCAGACAACCAGAGACTCGAGTACAGAGAAAGATAAACAACCATGCTTAATTTTTAAGTTGAAATTGGGAGCAGGAATAACTGTTAAACATTTAATATCATTTTACGAGTTGCATTTTTGAAAAGATCTCATTTGATGTTAAAGACTACTTACGTTTGCCTAATCAAGGACTGCTACCTTTTTGAATTAATGTCTGTGAAGCCAAGAAAGACATAATATTTTTGCCGGAAGGAGTGGCCGAGCGGTTCTAGGCGCTACAGTCTGGAGCCGCGCGACCGCTACGGCCGCAGGTTCGAATCCTGCCTCGGGCATGGATGTTTGTGATGTCCTTAGGTTAGTTAGGTTTATGTAGTTCTAAGTTCTAGGGGACAGATGACCTCAGAAGTTAAGTCCCATAGTGCTCAGAGCCATTTGAACCATTTGAACATAATATTTTTTAATATACAAGGTGTATCATAATTAATGGCGTAAACGCATACAGTTGAAAGTACACGATACTAGAAGCAAAAAGATCTCAGTAAACATACCTTAAGAGCTAAGAACAATTTTTCACCTTCGATGCTGTGAAGCAAATCTCTTCCCCTGCAAGCTCTTTGCTTTCCACATGTTGGCAAGTAGTAGTAGTATGGACCAAAACAAGAAAAAATTTCCAGTAAATATTTGCTCTAAAATGCACACCTTAAAAGTTATGAGCAATTGTTCGTTAGAAGAGGTTTGTTTCCAAGTACCGAAGATATGCATTTTAGAACACATGTTTACTGGAAATTTTTCTCGTTTTGGTGCACATTAACATTTCCCAAAATATGGAAAGCATCAGTAGAAGAGATTTGCTTCACAGTGTCGAAGATGAAAAATTGCTCGTAGCTCTTAAGGTATGCATTTTCGACCCTGTGTTTACTGAGACCTTTTTGCTTCTAGTATCGTGTACTTTCAAGTGGATGCGTTTACGCCATTAATTATGATGCACCCTGAAGAACTTTTCCAACCAGGAAACTAATTACGTTTGATGTTATAATTTATCCCATATCATTTTCCGCGTCCAAAGTTCATGCCAAAATATGAGTTATCATTTTTACTCACCCTGATTTGTTATGATCCAAGTATACTTTGCCCCCCCCCCCCTTTTATTAAAAAAAAAAAAAAAAAGACAGCGCATTCCACCAGGTGCATCTCAGCAGTTAGTTGTAGCTCAGCAAATGGGACGCACTTTCAGGACAAGAGCAGTGTCACGATGTTTCCATTGTACAACAGGTAAGCCAAAATTAAATAATAAAAAAGGGAACACTGATTTTTCCATGACCAGTTTATCAGTTTGAAAGTATAGTGATTCACAGTTTTCAATCCAGAAGACAGTACTTTTGGCATTACGAATGTTTAAACAGACGGAGAACTAGATTGGCACCTCCAAGTTACCTTCTCGCAGTCATATTTTGCAACTCATTCTCACAGTCGAATTCATAAGTTCAAAGGTTACGAATTCCTATGTTCAAAGTTATTTAACCTTACAGATAGCTTACACTGCAACAAGCAAAACTTTTAATAAATAACAACAACCTTTTTTTTTGTTAAGAGAACTTTTGTGCATTCCACGGGTGAAAAACTGGGGTAAATTAGTGACACACGTGTTGTGAAAATGGCGTTCAGGTCCTTGTGCCACAAAATTATTATTATTATTATTATTATTATTATTATTATTACACACGCTACAAGCCTTTATCAGACCAAGCGAAGCATTTATGACTACTTGTTCCTCCTGTTCTTCCAGTACTCTTTCATTCGTTCGCTAAATACCCTCTTTCTTTCTTCGAACCACTTTGGTCTTTGGGCTTTAGGTGCTGTCTTCTCTGACATTACTTCCCACTTGTGTATTTTGTGTTTATAGACGTTTTTATCTGTGATGTCCGCTGAATCTGTCTGTGCTTTTTCCAGAGCAATTTTGACTTGTGTCATCCAAGGTGTAGTGGTTTTGAGCCTCTTTATGTATCTGAGTTTCTGTTGGTGAGTCTGGTCTGTGTGAGTCTGCTGATGTTGCCGTAAAGTTTTAATTGCCTTTTTCTGACGTCCGCTGCGCGGTTGGACAACTGCTCTGCGGTGTCACTGGAGTGAAGCCTGTATCCGGCGTCTGTGAGTTTTGGTCCAATAATTTTCCTGATAATCGTTTTTTTTTCCTTTATGAGAATCTTCTCTAGGTCGCCCTTGGCGTGTAACGTCAGTGTCCCGCAGGCGTATAGTACCTCGGGTTTGATTACAGTGTTGTAATGACGAATTTTGATGGAGGTGGACAGACATTTTTTGTTGTAGATATCCAGTGTTTTGTATAAGGTTCTCTTCATCTTCAGTAACCTGGTGTTCTGCGTGATTTTCTCCTTTTCTGTCGGTTCGAGGACACCCCCTCCAGTTTCTGCAATCTTCTTTGAGTCAAATTTTGGTATGGGTGTTTTCTTACTGAATGTTCTCTTTGGGGTGAATTTGACTTAGACACGTGTGAGGTAATAATCCAAGTCGATGTTGGCTCCCCTGCGTACTTGCACAATGTGGATCTCTTTCTGTATTGGGTAAGAGATTGCCAGATGGTCGATTTGGAACTCACCTAACTGCTGGATTGTTGAGCGGCAGATTTCCTGTTTTCTGGGGTCTTTTCTGAGGGATGTCGACATGAGCTTGAAGCTGTTCTCTTGGCAGAATTCTAAGAGCCGTGTGCCATTTTTTTTTAGTAAATTTATGTGCTGGATAATTTCCGACTGTTTTCCTGTGTCGTTTTTCTCTACCGATCTGTGCATTAAAGTCGCCCAGGAGGAGTCTGACGACATCTCTGGGGACTTCGGACATCATTTTCTCGAGGGTCGGCCAGAATTTTTCTGCGGCCTGTGGGTCTTTCTTGTTACTCTGGTTAGTGGGGGCGAGTGCGTTGAGCAGAGAGTACTTTTTGTTGGTGAATTATTATTATTATTATTATTATTATTATTACCATAATCTAACATTGGCAATGGTTGATCCTAAGATCTCGTGGTGGTGCAATTATGGGGCGGATTTAGAAGAAGTTAGCGAGTGGAAGAAGGAGACGTATATTGTCTTTAACATGTTCTGCAATCGTTTAAATAAGAGAAATAGATGAACGCTAAAACATAAACAGTTGATACAGCTATTAAATTATTAATAAAAAGACTGTGCGAAATTGATACAGCAAGTGATATATTAGTAGTAAGACTGTGAGAGAAAAATCTTCGACCCAGTAGAAGAGGTGGAAACTGGAGAATAATGAATGTCGTTTAGTCTTGAATCGGAGGAGATACAAGTCGTATGTTCTCGTGCACAAATTGTGTCGCGGTGACGACATGCGACACTACACCGTTTTGTTCGTGGTGAAAGAAATCTGTTTGGAAGATAAAGAAAAAGATGGAAGTATCGACTCCGAGACAACATAGTTTAGATCGGGGTATAGGAGAATCGGAGGCAGAAGTCGCGATACAGCTCGGCTAATCGTAATATAATGAAACTAATCTTTGGAAGAAGAGTGTCAATACCTCTAAGTATTTTGTTTATTTGCAGCTGCAAGGTCTTTCAGTTCGTAAACTGTTTCCAGTGTTCTGTTGGCTGCCTGTGCAAGCTTCTACTCCAAGCCATATCCATTTGAACCTGCTTACTGTACTCGTTTCTTGGTTTTCCTCTGCAACTTTTAATCCCTACACTTCCCTCCATCACCAAATTGACGATTCGTTGATGTCGCAATTTGTGCCCCATTAACCGATCCCCTTTGTTTTACTCAAGTTATGCCACAAATTTCTTTTCTCCCCAGTTCTGTTCAGTACCACCTGATTGATTACAGGATCTTCTTCTCTAATCTTCAACATTCTTCTGTAGCACCATATGTCAAAAACATATATTCTCCTGTGTGAACAGCTTCTCGTCCACGTTTCACTTCCGTGCATGGCTACACTCCAGACAACGCCTTCAGAAAAAACTTTCTAACAATTAAATTTATACTCGGCATTAACAAAATTCTCTTCCTCCGAAACTTTTTCTTACCTTTGCCAGCCTAGATTTTATATCCTCTCTACTCCAGCCATCACAAGCTATTTTACCGCCATAACAGCGACACTCATCTATTACTTTTAGTGTTCATTCAATTCCTCTACATTGCCTGATTTAATTGGTTATATTTCATTACTCTTGTTTTTGTTTTGTTAATCACCCTTTCAAGACACTGTCCATTCCGTTCCACTGCACTTTCAAATCCTTCTCCCGTCCCTGACAGAATTACAGTGCCACTGGTATACCTCAAAGTTTTTCTTTCTTTTCCTTGAACTTTAAGTACTTGTACACATTTTTCTATGGCTTCCTTTACTGCTTGATCAATTTAAAGACCAAATAACATCGGGAGAGGCTACAACATCGTCTCACTCAATTCTCAATCACTGCTTCCCAATCACGCACCACGACTCTTGTAACTGCCGTATGGTTTCTGTTCAAATTGTGCATAACGATTTTACCCCTGCAACTTCAGAATTTCAATGAGTGTATTCCATTCAACACTGTCAAAAGCTTTCTCCTAATCTACAAATGTTATAAACGTAGGGGCCGGCCGGAGTGGCCGAGCGGTTCTAGGCGCATCAGTCTGGAACAGCGCGACCGCTACGGTCGCATTTTCGAATCCTCCCTCGGGCATGGATGTGTGTGTTGTCCTTAGGTTAGTTAGGTTTAAGTAGTTCTAAGTTCTAGGGGACTGATGACCTCAGATGTTAAGTCCCATAGTGCTCAGAGCCATTTGAACCATTTTTATAAACGTAGGTTTGTCTTTCTTCAACCTATCCTCTAAGATAAGTCATAAGGTCAGAACTGCATCGCCTGTACCCACAGGTCTCCGGAACGCAAACTTATCTTCCCCGAGGTCGGCTTCTGACAGCTTCCAATCTTCTGTACATAATTAGTGTCAGTGTTCTGCCACCATTACTTATTTAACTGATATTTCGATAATATTCGCACCTGTCCACACCTGCTTTCTTTGGAAGTGGAATTACTACATCCTTCTTGGAGTCTGCATGTGTGTCTCCTTTCTCATATATGTTACACACCAGCTGGAGTAGTTCGGTTATGGCTGGCTCACCCAAGGATATCAGTAGTTTTGACCGCATGTCGTCTGCTCCTGAGGCTTTGTCTAGACATCTCATCTTGGTATACTTCTTCTCTTTTCTGTAAGATTGCTTTCAAGTTCATGCCCTTCTATAGCCTCTCTACATACTTCTTCCACCTCTCAGATTTCCCTTTTTTGCTTAGTAATCGTTCTCCAACTGAGCTCCTAATATTAATATTTTAGTGAGGTGGCTTGCCACAGCTGTCAGGAACTGGAAGAACTGCGTTTTAGCCTCAGCTGTACGAATTACTCTTTGTTCTTTGAAAGTTTCTATCGTTAAGACCATCGTCACAGAAAGAAAATCAGTACATCAGATGGATAAGTAGGCTAATTAATCTTTCCCTCATTCATCTAAAGGAAAGATGCATTGGTTATTCGTACGACGTACTCATTTTTCTTCCAGTGATTGTAGTTATTACGAGCGAAACCTGTAAATAATAAAGAACAATTCGTATAGATGATAGGTAAAATGCAGTTCTTCAAACTCTTTATCTTCATACAACTGCTTACCCTTTCTCCAAGCGTCTCTTTAATTTTCCTGTGGGTTGTATCTATCTTTCCCCTATTTGTACAAGCATCTATAGATTTACGTCTCTCCTCTGTCCAAATCGTGATTAGCCATTTTGCATTTTCCGTCAGTCTCATTTTCTACAAGTTGATTACTTTATGTGTCGTGAATAAATGAACGTCGTCATTTATGACATAGAATTTGGCAAAGAGATCTGTCAGACATATTTGTTACTAAATGTGAATACTTATCTTGGAAGCGTTCGTTCGGTTTAAACGGTGTAATTAATCACTCCCTAGAAGCCCTGTTACGGCTAGTAGTTGAGCGCGCGATCTTAATGTAACTCGAGATGGCAGCCGATGCGAATGTCAAAGTGAATTACGCACCACAAGGCAAGCCTGTGTGTCGGATGATCATTAGTCCCTGACAAATTAAACGACTGAGAGCGAAAACGAAAGTTAGGAGTGTTCTATGAAGGCGGTTGGGTCGCTGTAAGTCTCTTCCCTGAGACACAACTTGAAATCTAGACCTAACATACTTACTGACATCCTTTTGGCGCTTCTGAGTGGAACACACAACTCTATACTCAGGCTGATTCAGATAGAAAGAACGGATTTCAATTGTTTACTAAAAGCAAACCATGAAAGACAGAAACAAATTGCGTGTTTCACTGGATGGAGAAGGGTTTAAAGTTAAAACACAGCTGCGCTGTCGCTTGTTTGTAGCAACGTGGCGACTACAGCACAAAAGAAATCATTTTGTGGGTTGGAATGTGGGCGAAATCAAGTGCAACCTGTATTCCGCCGTCAGTTCAGCAATAAGGCGTCTCTGCACAAGCATATTTATGACTGATATACAAAATTTTTGGAAGTTAGTTGCATATGCAAAGCGGAGAGCACTGGTCGGCGGCTACGCACGCCTGACGAAAATGTCGAGCGTATCCGAGATGCGTTCACACGGAGCCCACAGAAGTCCACAAGACGAGCAGGACAGGAATTGCAACATCCTCAAAAAACGGTTGCGTTTTCTGAAGCGGCGGCTGTAGAAGCCTTACAAGCTGCATTTATTGCAGCGATTGCGTCCCGGCGACCATAATAGAAAGTAAGGACTTTGCACTTCAGTTCTCCAGACTATGGCAGAGAACACTTTTTCCGAACGACTGATCTTTTCGGCGTTTCATCTATCGGGTAAAGTAAACAGCCATAATGTAAGAATTTGGGAGTCGTTGTGCAACATGAAAGAAACTCACCGAAACTGCACATGTTTTGTGTGGTGGAAGCTCTGGCAGGAATATCATACCTGGACATGCTAGTTGTTGCCTCAACTTCAAGAGAATTCCAATGATTGCAATGTTATGCATGAGGGTTCCCGCTTCACTTTCACCTTGACGCGTGGCGTTATCTGAACAATACCATCGCACAGAATTGAACCGTAAGAGGAGGACAACATCAAGCAACCTCATACGTTGCGATTTTTCTTCTGTGGGAGTTTATAGAATTCAGTCTTTATTTCACCTTCGGCAGCAACTCTTCAGGAGCTGAAAAATCGAATTGTTGACGCTGTCGATTCAATAAACACAGACATGTTGACTTGTGTGTGGTATGAAAGGGACTATCGTTTCAATGATTCTCGAGCAACGCATGCGGCTCATGTTGAATGTATGGTCTACTGTCTATGCGAACATAAATCTTTGAACCTTCCTCTATCCCGTGACATGTGCAATGTGTTTCTATCTTTCATAGTATCTCTACAGTAGGTATTTGAAATTTATTTCTTTTTTAATACGATATATACCATTTTTATGATATACTCCATTATTTTAGAACGAGAATCTTCTTTGTGGCTTCATAGTTAATAAAGTATCTCTTTTTTATACAGCTTTACCTCACATACATTTTGTTGTTTTTATTTTATTTACAAATATTTCTTTCCTTGCCACAAGTTTCAGGATCGCAACACTATTCACAAACACTTCATCGCCGTAGGAAAAAAACAGTATGATGATATTGAAGTTAGTGAATCTGCCAAGAATTTACCTATAAATATTATAAGCGACAAATAAATATACACAATATTTTTGTTCAGCTTCTTCGCAGTTTCATTACTTCAAATCGTTCATAAACTAATCCGTCAAAATAGCAGTAAACAAAGTGCATATGGTCAAAACTAACGTTAGTTAACGAATCGTCAAAACAGCAGTGAAAAAAGTCCGTTGATATTCGTATGGTCCCAACTAACGTTCGTGTACGACTAAAAGAACGCCCATTTTAGTTGCAACTCTGATTGTCTCTTTTCGTATCACAGTTTAACACTAATGAGACAAAAGTCATGAGATACCTTCTAAAATCGTGTCGGACCTCGTTTTGCCCGGTGTAGTGCAGCAACTCGACGTGGCATGGATTCAAAAAGTCGTTGGATATCCACTGCAGAAATACTGAGTCACGCTGCCTCTATAGCCATCCATAATTGCGAAAGTTGCGGTGTAGGATTTTCTGTATGAACTGCTCTCTCAGTCCGAAAATGTTCGATGGCATTCATGACGAGTGATCTAGGCGACTGAATCCTTCGCTCGAATTGTCCAAGAAGTACTTCAAACCCATGTGGCCGAGTGGTTCTAGGCGCTTCAGTTCGGAACCGCGCTGCTGCGACTGTCACAGGTTCGAATCCTGCCTAGGGCATGGATATGTGTGATGTCCATAGGTTAATTAGGTTTAAGTATTTCTAAGTCTAGGGGACTGATGACCTCAGATAAGTCCCATAGTACTCAGAGCCATTTGAACCATCTGAAGTACTTCAAACCAATCACGGACAATTGTGGCCCCGTAACACAACGCATTGTCATCCATGAAAATTCCATCGTTGTTTGGGTACATGAAGTACCGGGCGATAAAAAGTCAGTATAAGTTTGAAAACTTAATAAACCACGAAATAATGTAGATAGAGAGGTAAAAATTGACACACATGCTTGGAATGACATGGGGTTTAATTAGAACCAAAAAAAAGTATTGCTAGACGCGTGAAAGATTTCTCGCGCGCGTCGTTTGCTGATGATCGTGTGCTCAGCCGCCACTTTCGTCATGCTTGGCCTCCCAGGTCCCAAGACCTCAATCCGTGCGATTATTCGCTTTGTGGTTGCCTGAAGTCGCAAATGTATCGTGATCGACCGACATCTCTGGAGATGCTGAAAGAAACCATCCGAAGCCAATGCCTCACCATAACTCCGGACATGCTTTACAGTGCTGTTCACAACATTATTCCTCGACTACAGCTATTGTTGAGGAATGATGGTGGACATATTGAGAATTTCCTGTAAGGAACATCATCTTTGCTTTGTCTTACTTTGTTATGCTAATTATTGCTATTCTGATCAGATGAAGCGCCATCTGTTGGACATTTTTTAACGTTTGTATTTTTTTGGTTCTAATAAAACCCCATGTCATTCCAAGCATGTGTGTCAATTTGTACTTCTCTATCTACATTATTCCTTGATTTATTCAGTTTTCAAATTTATACTGAATTTTTGATCACCCTGTACATTGCTCGAACAGTCCACGGGTGTACTGCCGGTCGAGTGTCCAAAGGCCACAATATTTCGACGATCAGATATGTCGCCATCGTCAGCGCACCTGACGATGGCTACATGTCTGATCGCCGAAATATTGTGCCCGTTGGACACTATGGACCGGCAGTACACCCGTGGACTGTTCGAGCAAGAAATACGCCGCGAGAAACTCAAGAATCACATGAAGTACATTAATGGCTGAAAATTGTCTCCAGGTAGCAGAACATAACAATTTTCGGTCAATGATAGGTTCAGTTGGACCAGAGGACCCAGTCAAGTCCGTGCAAACTCAACCCACACCATCACGGAGCCAACAGCTTTCATAGTGTCTTGTTGACAACTTGGGTCGTTGGCTTCGAGGGGTCTGCGCCATACTTGAACCATACCATCAGCTCTTACCAACTGAAGTCGGGATTCACCTAACCAGGCCACGGATTTCTAGTCGTCTGGTGACCAACCGATATGGTCACAAACTAAGGAGAGGCGCTGCATGCGATGTCGTGCTGTTAGCAAAGGCACTGATTTCAGTCGTCTGCTGCCATAGCCCATTAACGATAAATTTTGCCGCTGTGTCCTAACGGATACGTCCGTCGTACGTCCCACATTGATTTCTCCTATTATTTCACGCAGTGTTGCTTGTCTGTTAGCACTGACAACCCTACGCCAACGCCGCTGCTCTGGGTCGTTAACTGAAAGTAGGCAGCCACTGCGTTATCCGTGGTGAGAGGTAATGCCTGAAAATGGATATTCTCGGTACACTCTTGACACTGTGGGTCTCGGAAAGTTGAATTCCCTAACGATTTTCGGAATGGAATGTCCCTTGTGCCTAGCTCCAACTACTATTCCACGTAAAATATCTGCTGACTTCCGTCGTGCGCCCACAATGACTTCGGACATCTCTTAACATCAATCGATAGATTACAAGTGACAGCTCTGCTAATGACCGCCTCTTTTATGCCTTGCCTACACGATATCACAGTCTTCTGTGCATCTGCATGTCACTGTTCCATAACTTTTTTCACCTCAGAGTATGCTTTTTGCTGATTGATGTTTTATTTGGTTGTTCTCGTAGGTAAAATTGTCGTAGTGTAATGCTGCTATAACGTAATTTACCAACATATGTACCTTTCAGCTGAGACACGCTGTTTATATTTATTTTATGTTCGAACGCTTGAGAATCCAATTAATATCCAGAAACTACTCGTAAAGAAAGAAATATGAATAAATGAAACAGGATCAATGAGGAAACTGTGAGGATAATCCTTCGAAGAGTTCTGGGACACACCGCAGGTGAAAATGACAACTACAAATTAAGAAACGACAGAAAATTCTATTAAACAAGAAACTTATCAAATCTCGCACTCAATAAGGAGGTGGTAGCCTAAGTTGAAACAAGGCGCCGGGAGTAGACAACATTCCATTAGAACTATTGACAGCCTCGGGAGAGCCAACCGTGACAAAACTGTACCATCTGGTGAGAAAAATGTAAGAGACTGATGAAATACCCTCAGACTTCAAGAAGATAATAATAATTCCAATCCGAAAGAAAGCAGGTGTTGACAGATGTGAAAATTACCGAATTATCAGTTCAGTAAGCCATAGCTGCAAAATACTAACACGAATTCTTTACAGATGAATGGAAAAACTGGTAGAAGCCGACCACGGGGTAAATCTATTGGGATTCCGTAGAAATGTTGCAACACGCGAGGCAATACTGACCATAGGCCTTATCTCAGAAGATATATTAAGGAAAGGCGAACCTACGTTTCTAGTATTTATAGACTCAGAGAAAGCTTTTGACAGTGTTGACTGCAATACTCTCTTTCTAGTTCTGAAGGTGTCAGGGGTCAAATACAGCGAGGGAAAGGCTATTTATAATTTGCATAGAAACCAGATGGCACTTACAAGAATCGAGCGACACGAAAGGGAAGCAGTGCTTGAGAAAGGAGTGAGACAGGATTGTAGCCTATCCCCGATGTTATTCAATCTGTATATTGTGCAGCAGTAAAAGAAACAAAAGAAAAATTTGGAGTAGGAATTAAAATCCATGGAGATGAAATAAAAAGTTTGAGGTTTGCCGATGACATTGTAATCCTGCCAGAGACAGCAACGGACTTGGAAGAGCAGTTGAACTGAATGATATAAGATGAACATTAACATGAGTAAATTTTTTGGAAATTTGTTGTGAGGCCTTATGGGACCAAACTGCTGCGGTCATCAGTCCCTAAGCTTACGCACTACTTAATCTAACTTAAACTAACTTAACACTAAGGATAACACACACACACCGATGACCGAGGGATGACTCCATCCTCCGATGGTGGGAGCCACGCAGACCGTCACAAGGCGCCATAGACAACGCGGCTACCCCGCGCGGCTCATTGTAATGAGTAAAATGAGGATAATGGAACGTAGTCGAATTATTTCATGTGATGCTGAGGTATTTAGTTTAGGAAACAAGACACTTAAAGTAATAGATGAATTTTGCTATTTCGAAATAACTGATGGTGGTCGACGTAGAGACGATATAAAATGTAGACTGGCTATGGAAAGGAAAGAATTTCTGAAGAAGAGAAATTCGTTAACATCGAGTTTAGATTTAAGTGTCAGGAAGTAATTTCGGAAAGTATTTGTACGGAGTGTATCCGTGGTGTGCGTACTGTAAGACCTTCGGTACACACACCATCAGATTATTTGACTTGTCGCTCTAACGAAGTAGGCGAGTGTCATCAATATGTCTCGTGGTCTTATCGTGGCGTGTTTATCTTCTGCCGTTAGGTCAGACGATAGAAATGCCACTTGCACACTTAGAGTAGCAGATTGACGGTGACCAACTTCAAACAGAACTTGATTAATTTTCAGACAGATTTATTAAAATAATAAAAATCATAGATGTTACGTAGTTTGATTCTGGATGCTGTTTCCAATTGACAATCTGAAGTTCCTTTGGTCTTGATACTTGACAAAGTGTCTACATATTTCTCTTCATGCTATGTACAGGAATATGATAATCTTATTAGGCGCAGACTGGAACTTGACTATAGACTAATGTAGACTAATGCAGACTAATGCAGACTGACTAATCGGAGGTCTGTACACTCGTTATAACACCTCGAGCGTTTAGGTATCACTACGCGAGTGTGATCCGCGAGGAGAAAAGGTTCTACGTTAGCAGCAATCTCATTGGCTGCGTTACATATTACTACGCGGATCGGCGGAAGCAGAATTTGGTCCGTCTCTAAGACAGCACCATCTCGTAGTGCGGAGACGGACGAGCGCTGCGCCTGCGCTGTTGTGCTTAGCGGGGCGCGCTCTAGTGGTAAAGTTGTGTACGCGCTGACTATGCGGAACTATGCACACAACAGTATCCATGCATGAAAAGTGGAACATGGACGATAAATAGTTTAGACAAGAACAGAATAGAAACTTTCGAAATGTGGTGCTACGGAAGAATTTTGTAACTAATGACGAGGCATTGAATAGAATTGGGAGATGAGGAATTTGTGACACAACTTGACTAGAAGAAGGGATCGGTTCATAGGACACACTCTGAGGCATCAAGGGATCACCAGTTTAGCACTGGAGGGAAACGTGGAGGGTAACAATCTTAGAAGGAGACCTAGAGACGAATACACTAAGCAGATTCAGAAGGATGTAGGTTGCAGTAGGTACTGGGAGATGAAGAAGCTTGCACAGGATAGAGTACCATGGAGAGCTCAGTCTCTGGACTGAAGACCACAACAACAACAACAGGTTAGTTTATGTGGACTTGTGGAAAGAATGGACGACAAGAGATTAACTGAAAGAAACTTCCAATATTTTAATAACAAAGTCATTGGTTCAAATATTCTGAAACAGACTTAGGAAAAATGAATATAACTGGAGAAAACATTCAGAATAGGGAGAACATCAAAACCAAAGTAAATAGCTTAAAATGTTTTCAGGTAAAGGAGAGAACACGTGAAAGAATCCTCACACAGCAACTAAAGCAACAGCTGAAAGAGAGAATAAAAAAATATTGGGAAAACGGGAGAAGAATGTTATTCGGAAAAAGAAGTCCGAATAAATGCTCTATATGGTCCACGTAGAGGCTAAGAAGAGGAAGAACGAATGAAGTGTAGCTTTGAAACATCTAGTAACAGTAGTAAATAAATAACAGTCAACACTCAGATTATGCTGCAAGATAACCGAAACATCCATTACATCATCACAAAATCTCGAAAACCCACCGACGTCACTGCACTTCTTCAAGCCTTTCCTACGTTTATGCAGGTGTCGTTGTCTGACTTCCGCAGTTACCTGCAAATGAACTATATTATCACGCTTGCAGAAAAAGAGCTATGAACAACTCATGACACTTAGAAACTCTGCGTTGACATTTGCAGTTATAAGGGCGGAAAATGAAGGGACGCTGAGTGCATATAAGTAAAAGAATTTTCGTGACACAAATTCTTAAATAGTGTACAAAGTCTGTGACCTGTATATGCTTGGGAGAGATGTTTCCCAGTCAGTTATTCTACGCGTGCAGATGGTGCTCTCAGATTCTTTGATATTAAATTAAAACCTTAAATTTTAAGAGGAAGCGGAGCAAAGTCTCTCGGTGAAGGCAGGTCTGGCTGCGTTCCTACTCGTAACGTTCACCGCGAACTTAATTAAGGTTTCTGGAGAGGTTCTTTTTCAGAAGTAATTAGCAATGTGGCGGCCGAGGAGCGCAGGAGGTGGAGATAGAATCATCTGGTTAGCCCCTTAACATCCACGCAGCTATTCACTACCAACGTCAGAGAAACTGCACCTGCTTCTTTTAAAGCAATGTCGCTTCTGTCATCTGAGAGTCATTCTCAATGACTTGGACTCTTTTCTTTTCCTCGCAGTACTTCTATGAAGCAATGGAGCCTTTTATTTGCGTCATCGCTAAGGATGATTTTCAATAGCGTCTTACAGTCTCATCATTTTAGCTGCGCTTACACACTCAGAAATCACTGCTTTTTAATGTATGAATACCAAAATGAAGAAACGTATTTGTTTATTATATTTTCAGAAGGACTTCTAAAGATGCTTTGTAAATAAAACTGGAATATGTTTGGTGTTACACACTCTTCATTGCAGTTAACCTTGGACAAAAAAAAACAATAATAATAGATATTTAGCAGCCATTGCTGAAGACAGCCATACTATTAAATACAGCTTGCAACTATATCCATGCAAAGAGTATATCACTGTCGACATACAGGAGACTGTTCATATATTATAGCTTGCAACTGAATTCATGGAAACAACACGTCACTGCTGAAGTGAAAGATAGACATACTTTTGTAATACATGAATAATGTTTTGTTAATGTGTACTGCAGTGTCAAGGGTCTGACTGTGTATAATCTGGGATGTAACTCATTGACAGCACACAAAAAATTATCATCACTGCAATTCTGATTAGTTCAGCTGTACGGCATAAGAAGTAAAAGTTTAGAAAGAGCACTAATCTGAGACACACATCCCGAGAACATACTGAAAAATAAAACCCTTCAGCTGTAAAATTCCATTAGTCTGCGAACGGAATATATCGACTGCGAGAATCGGACGTTCCGTACCACGAACGCATCTCTGTGTCTTACCGAACCAAAGATTTTGTTTTAGGGACTCTTTGTGAATAAAATGGAGAGATCTGAAATGTGAAAGAAGGAGAGATTGTATTGTTGTGAGACGCCATTAGAATATAGAGGGTGAGTCACTAACTATTGCCACTAAGGATAACTCCGAAAGTATGATAGTAGCTGAAAAGTTTGTAGGACACATGTTGCATGGGACAACGTGGGCCATAGTATAACGTTGGTTTTTTGTTGATGAGTGGGGTCGCGTCAGAGATATGAAGGTCAACTTTTTTTTAATGGGATGCTATAGTTTCGTACTTATTTTCTGACAGAGGCTATCGAGACGAATCTAATAAAGTGTAACAGTAAGGTCTTTGAAGGTCAACGAAGGTCAAAAAGGTGGCATCTTATCGAAGCACATGCTCTGACAATTCTCTCCCATACGTCGTGCAAATAGGAAATATTCGCCGAATACTGCGTTGCGGTAGCACGTTGTATTTTGTATTTTCTAGAGTACATTTTTGTTAGTATTTTTCTCCATTGTCTTGTTTCTTTATCTGGCTTGCAACCACAAGAGTTGTGGTTTTTTTCTGTTTGTTCTTGCATTTAGCACTTAGTGTATGCCAAGAAGGCGTTTTTCCTTAATTATAATAAAGAGTGTTCAAATTGACTCTTAGTTCTTTCCTGCCGACCGCAGGACACTAGAAACACCTTCTGTAAATGGACGTTCACGCAGCCTTTGTGACCTTCGTTGCTCTTCAAAGACCTTATGGTTACACATAATTGGATTCCTCTCTATAGCCGATATCAGAAAATAAGTACCAAACTATAGCACCCCATTTAAAAAAACCAAGTTGACCTTCATATCTCTAGAGCGACCCCACCTAGCAACAAAAAACCAGTGTCATATTATGGCCTCGTTGTCCATGCAACTTTTGTCCCACAAACTTTCCAGCTGCTATCATACTTTGAGAGTTATTCTTGGTGGCAATAGTTAGTGACTCACCCTGTATAGTAAATGTTCAAATACACTCCTGGAAATAAGAACACCGTGAATTCATTGTCCCAGGAAGGGGAAACTTTGTTGACACATTCCTGGGGTCAGATACAGCACATGATCACACTGACAGAACCACAGGCACATAGACACAGGCAACAGAGCATGCACAATGTCGGCACTAGTACAGTGTATATCCACCTTTCGCAGCAATGCAGGCTGCTATTCTCCCATGGAGACGATCGTAGAGATGCTGGATGTAGTCCTGTGGAACGGCTTGCCATGCCATTTCCACCTGGCGCCTCAGTTGGACCAGCGTTCGTGCTGGACGTGCAGACCGCGTGAGACGACGCTTCATCCAGTCCCAAACATGCTCAATGGGGGACAGATCCGGAGATATTGCTGGCCAGGGTAGTTGACTTACACCTTCTAGAGCACGTTGGGTGGCACGGGATACATGCGGACGTGCATTTTCCTGTTGGAACAGCAAGTTCCCTTGCCGGTCTAGGAATGGTAGAACGATGGGTTCGATGAAGGTTTGGATGTACCGTGCACTATTCAGTGTCCCCTCGACGATAACCAGTGGTGTACGGCCAGTGTAGGAGATCGCTCCCCACACCATGATGCCGGGTGTTGGCCCTGTGTGCCTCGGTCGTATGCAGTCCTGATTGTGGCGCTCACCTGCACGGCGCCAAACACGCATACGACCATCATTGGCACCAAGGCAGAAGCGACTCTCATCGCTGAAGACGACACGTCTCCATTCGTCCCTCCATTCACGCCTGTCGCGACACCACTGGAGGCGGGCTGCACGATGTTGGGGCGTGAGCGGAAGACGGCCTAACGGTGTGCGGGACCGTAGCCCAGCTTCATGGAGACGGTTGCGAATGGTCCTCGCCGATACCCCAGGAGCTGCGGTCCGGTCCCAGGTCGACGGGCACGTGCACCTTCCGCCGACCACTGGCGACAACATCGATGTACTGTGGAGACCTCACGCCCCACGTGTTGAGCAATTCGGCGGTACGTCCACCCGGCCTCCCGCATGCCCACTATACGCCCTCGCTCAAAGTCCGTCAACCGCACATACGGTTCACGTCCACGCTGTTGCGGCATGCTACCAGTGTTAAAGACTGCGATGGAGCTCCGTATGCCACGGCAAACTGGCTGACACTGACGGCGGCGGTGCACAAATGCTGCGCAGCTAGCGCCAGATGGCTCTGAGCACTATGGGACTCAACTGCTGTGGTCATAAGTCCCCTAGAACTTAGAACTACTTAAACCTAACTAACCTAAGGACAGCACACAACACCCAGCCATCACGAGGCAGAGAAAATCCCTGACCCCGCCGGGAATCGAACCCGGGAACCCGGGCGTGGGAAGCGAGAACGCTACCGCACGACCACGAGATGCGGGCGCAGCTAGCGCCATTCGACGGCCAACACCGCGGTTCCTGGTGTGTCCGCTGTGCCGTGCGTGTGATCATTGCTTGTACAGCCCTCTCGCAGTGTCTGGAGCAAGTATGGTGGGTCTGACACACCGGTGTCAATGTGTTCTTTTTTCCATTTCCAGGAGTGTAGTTTTTTGCACAAAATAAAATCAAATAATTAGCATCAGGGTGTGTATATCTCCATAACGAAATTAGTTAATTATATGGTACAGATAATACGAGATGTAGATCGCTCGGAGGTGAAGTTTGGAACGATAGTGCGAACCTGCATTTTCCACGATCAGAATTCGCCGAGAGATTATATCCGAATTATCAAACTTTAACTTGATAAATTGTTGGACCTATCATCCAGCCTCATCAAACACCACAGCACACAGTTGTGCCGAACGAACTGTGTGGCGAATAAAAGTTGTAGAGATTTCAGGTGGAGCAGATAATCACGAGGAATTTCCGCGAGATTGCCGCTGCGGAATACATCTCTTGCTCTCCTGTGGTATTTAAAACGAAATATTTGTATTCTCGCCGGCCGCTGTGGCCGAGCGGTTCTAGGCGCTTCAGTCCGGAACCGCGCGACCGCTACGGTCGGAGGTTCGAATCCTGCCTTGGCATGGATGTGTGTGATGTCCTTAGGTTAGTTAGGTTTAAGTAGTTCTAAGTTTTAGGGGACTGATGACCTCCGATGTTAAGTCCCATAGTGCTCAGAGCCATTTGAACCATTATTTTGTATTTTCCGGGTTTTCAGGAGAATAAAAACAAAACTAAATAAGGAACTAAGACAAACCACCTAAAACCATAACTAAACCAATAATTAAAATAAAAATATATTGAAATTGGCGTCCGAGTAGAGGACATCCAATAATTAGCAATTGTTATATATATTGTGTTTCACTATTATATGCAAGTACTAATCCGTATATTGTGTGTGTGTTTCATGTACAATAATTAACAATTGGTGGAATCTGGTCGTGTGAGCTGAGCAGTCGCGATCCCACCACAGAACTTCACATCGCCGCAATCATACACACTGATGATCATTCTTGTCTCACTGTGGGTCTATCATCTGAATAGCCTCAACCTTTACATTGTATAATAGTGATATATTTGCACTTAATTTCTGTCTTGTCTTCAGAAGTAGTCATTGGCAGTTATTCTGTGCATTCTTTTCAGGAGTATTTTTTGTGTGAAGTAGTACAATTAGGTGTGTAAAGGCATACAGGTTTTTTTGTGTTTCTAATTGTGTTATGGTCAAGAGTCGATCACAAATTAAAATGAATAAAGAGAAAGTTTCAGATTTTCAGGAAATCTGTGAAATTCCTAGTTTAGAGGAGATTGCAGCTTTGTCTCAACAGGAGACAAATCTTTTAACTTTAATTTTGGAACACCTGAAACTTTTATCTGTGTCGGTAATTACAATATCACAAAAGCTAACGGATTTGTGAATAGCGGTGCGTGATATGTCACAGAAACAAACTGATACGTCAGCAGTGGTACAAACTGTATCACAGAAGGAAGCAGACACGTGTCAAAAACAAACTGACTGTAAGCTGCAATTCAGGCAATACTTAACAAGCAACAACAAATCGCAAATGAGATAACGAAATTGCGAAATATACAATAGCAGCTCCCTCTGGGAATTCAAAAGATCATCCAAGAGATGCAAACCATTTGATGGAAGCAGGAGGAAATAGAAATTTCCGAAAGAGAGTTAACGAAAACTGCGATTAGCATCAGTTGATACAAGCAAATTTCAGTAAGCACCAACAAGATTTCTCAACTAAACTAGACGAATGGGATCCGCTAAAGAAAGCAGGTGATGCAATGCGTAGACGAAAGCATAAAATAAGCGGTAAGTGAATTGCCTATTGACAACTTACCAATTTCAGAACATGTTAAGGAAGATATTAGTGAGGTATAAGAACAATTAGGAGCAAATTTCAAACAATGGAAGGACGAAGTAGCCCACTACGTAGAAAATGATTCGAAAGATGTGGAACAGATTCGAGGAGCAGTAAAAGATTGTAGAAACGAATTGCGTGAAGCAGAGCGAAGGCAGGCCTCGAGCCACGAATCCTGCATGTTTTGGTCACGGACATGCTTCGCCTATGGGAAATATAAATTACAACGGAATGCATGCAACGCAACAAGCTAATAATATGTATGCTGCGATACTAATGGAAGAAAATTGTTGAAGCTTCGGCAATTTCGGCCGTTCTCACCGGACCGAAAATCAATAAACCTGGTTGTATTCATACGAAGATTTCGTGGAATATTACCAAGGGCATGGACTGAAGTGCAAAAGATTCAGGTTATATCCTAGGTGATGGTGCGTTATGGGCCATGGATATGATGGATACGTGCAAAATTTACGAAGAATTTGAGAAGGCGTTTCTCGTTAAGTATTGGTCCCGTGGCGTGCAAGGAAAGAAGTACACTCCTGGAAATGGAAAAAAGAACACATTGACACCGGTGTGTCAGACCCACCATACTTGCTCCGGACACTGCGAGAGGGCTGTACAAGCAATGATCACACGCACGGCACAGCGGACACACCAGGAACCGCGGTGTTGGCCGTCGAATGGCGCTAGCTGCGCAGCATTTGTGCACCGCCGCCGTCAGTGTCAGCCAGTTTGCCGTGGCATACGGAGCTCCATCGCAGTCTTTAACACTGGTAGCATGCCGCGACAGCGTGGACGTGAACCGTATGTGCAGTTGACGGACTTTGAGCGAGGGCGTATAGTGGGCATGCGGGAGGCCGGGTGGACGTACCGCCGAATTGCTCAACACGTGGGGCGTGAGGTCTCCACAGTACATCGATGTTGTCGCCAGTGGTCGGCGGAAGGTGCACGTGCCCGTCGACCTGGGACCGGACCGCAGCGACGCACGGATGCACGCCAAGACCGTAGGATCCTATGCAGTGCCGTAGGGGACCGTACCGCCACTTCCCAGCAAATTAGGGACACTGTTGCTCCTGGGGTATCGGCGAGGACCATCCGCAACCGTCTCCATGAAGCTGAGCTACGGTCCCGCACACCGTTAGGCCGTCTTCCGCTCACGCCCCAACATCGTGCAGCCCGCCTCCAGTGGTGTCGCGACAGGCGTGAATGGAGGGACGAATGGAGACGTGTCGTCTTCAGCGATGAGAGTCGCTTCTGCCTTGGTGCCAATGATGGTCGTATGCGTGTTTGGCGCCGTGCAGGTGAGCGCCACAATCAGGACTGCATACGACCGAGGCACACAGGGCCAACACCCGGCATCATGGTGTGGGGAGCGATCTCCTACACTGGCCGTACACCACTGGTTATCGTCGAGGGGACACTGAATAGTGCACGGTACATCCAAACCGTCATCGAACCCATCGTTCTACCATTCCTAGACCGGCAAGGGAACTTGCTGTTCCAACAGGACAATGCACGTCCGCATGTATCCCGTGCCACCCAACGTGCTCTAGAAGGTGTAAGTCAACTACCCTGGCCAGCAATATCTCCGGATCTGTCCCCCATTGAGCATGTTTGGGACTGGATGAAGCGTCGTCTCACGCGGTCTGCACGTCCAGCACGAACGCTGGTCCAACTGAGGCGCCAGGTGGAAATGGCATGGCAAGCCGTTCCACAGGACTACATCCAGCATCTCTACGATCGTCTCCATGGGAGAATAGCAGCCTGCATTCCTGCGAAAGGTGGATATACACTGTACTAGTGCCGACATTGTGCATGCTCTGTTGCCTGTGTCTATGTGCCTGTGGTTCTGTCAGTGTGATCATGTGATGTATCTGACCCCAGGAATGTGTCAATAAAGTTTCCCCTTCCTGGGACAATGAATTCACGGTGTTCTTATTTCAATTTCCAGGAGTGTATTTAACCCGGAACTTTCCTGTGCAAAATCTGGAAGTATATGGCGATACATTGAGAAGTATTTAAACAAAGCAGAATGCTGGGATGAGCCTATAACTCATAAGGATATTTTGTGGATTTTGAAGACGAAACTTCCAGCTGAGATGCAAGAAAAATTAATACACGCGTCAGAGGAGAATTTAGAAGAATTTTTAAGAATTTATGCCATTGACTTGATCCAAGAAGACATTAAGGCAAGAGTAGATAGACACAGCTCGTACTGGCAGGCGAATAATGCCTACCGCAACAGTACGAGCAGTCAGCTGATTCAAGAAACAAATGTGTTTCGCGCGCCGCAGCATTTTAATAATTACGATCAACATCGTAACCAGCGTAGCGACAATGGGAATAATTTCCGTTAATGCAAAAACAGGCAGAATAGACACGATAGACGATACAATCCAGGATATAATGTAAATCCAAATTCCACGAATTGGCAAAACAATAACATGTGCCAATGAATAATGACTGTAGACAACAGACACCAGTTATTAACGAAGAGGGAGTGATTCATGCAAATGAATTGCACTCGGAAGACTAATTACGACCATATCGTATCGTACCCCGGAAGAGCACTTGAGGAAAGTCATAGGGACTATGGGCAGAAAGTTCGCATGGTGAGCTAGCTATAACAAGGCAAAGTTAATAGAAAAGGAGCTTTGTGCTGACACAACGAAATGTATAGAATAACACTTATCAGAACCCATATCTGCAATTAAATTTATAATAGAAGGTTTTCCAGTGACAGTAGTTTTGGTTACGGGCGCATCGGTAAATGCAGTGTCTGTAAATGTATTTAATAAATTAACGAAGAAAACTCAGTTACCGACTTTTCCTGCACAACACTGCAAGATACTAGGAGCGCTTGGCACGCTATCCCAATCCATGAGGATGCAGACGATGCTAACATTGAATATAGGAAATGCAGCGACAACATGCGCGTTCCTAGTACTTGATAAATTAATAGTCGACTGTGTTCTTGGATTATAGACTATCCGGAAGAAGGCTGCAAAATTATACTTTTCTACCGGGAAGGTAAATTTTTGGATCGACGAAGCCCTAGCCCAGGCATACTCGCTAAGCAAAGAGGGAGAACGTAGAAGATACTGCCGAGGGGCAAAATTACAATTAATAATATAAAAGCCAATTAAGACAAGTTCCATTAGAGTAATGCAAGTAGTAGAAGTATCCGAGCAGATACAACAGAAGTTAAGTGAACCAGAGCATCTTAAGGAAGAGCAAAAGACACACTGACTGCTCTATTATGCAAGTATATGAGAGTATTCGAAGAGAAACAAGGTATCATCAAGGGTTATACATGTCATCTGAACGTCAAGCCACACGGAACATACTTCCATAGTCTCTGTCCAGTTCCTTGGAAACAACGCAATGCAGTGGACCAAGAAATACAGACGATGTTAGACTGGAATGTGACTGAACCTTCAAACAGTCCCTACTTCAGTCCGCTCCTCATTGTGCCAAAACCAGATGGAAAAGTAAGTCTAGTACTCTATGTTCGTGAAATTAACACAATTATTGTACCAGTATATACCCACCCAGAAAATAGAGATGAGCTGGTTCAAAAGGTCAATGGAGTGAAGTAATTTACAGCTGTTTTGTGTGCTTCATACTGGCAGGTCAAGTTAGATGAAGATTCAAGAACGTATACTGCACTTGCATACACCTGTACGAGTTATCAATTCAAGGTTCTTCCATTTGGTTTGAATATCAGTTCAGGAGTATTCATATCCACATTGGATGAAGCATTAGGACCTGAACTACGGAGTCAGCTAACATTATTTGTCGATGACGTGCTGATAGCTACAGATTCCTGGGGAGAACATGTGAATATACTGACATGAGTATTAGAGAGATTTTCTAGTGTGGGAATAACAGCGAATCTACAAAAGTCACATTTCTGCATGGGGAAAATAAAATTCATAGGACATATGATAAATTCAAGAGGTATTTTACCCGATGAAAAGAAGACCAGTGCAATAAAAGATTTTCCTGTTCCTAGAAATTATGAAATTTATTAAGGAAGAATGCGTATTGGCAATGGACTGAGGAATGCCAACGAGCATTCGAAGCAATCAAAGAAGCTTTGTCTAACACGAAGATTGTATATCATTCCGATATGTCAGTTGAATTTGAATCAATGACTGACCCTTCATATGTTGGTTTGGCTGTATGTCTGTTCCAAATTCGAGTAATAAATAGCAAGCTCACCTTTTGCCAATAGCTTTCGCTAGTAGGACGCTGTCAAGTTGCGAGAGAGCTTATCTCGCAGTAGTGTGGGTGTTCAAAAAGTTTCATTACTATTTACATGGAGCAAAAACCACAGTATACTGTGACCATCAAGATCTTGGCTTTTTACAAACCTGTAAGCTATTACATGTCAGATTAGGAAGGTGGACGGTCGCTTTTCAGGAATACCAATTTCATATTGTATGTTTGTTACTAATCTTTATTCTTTTTCCCTGTTAGCAATCTTTATTCCTTTTCAAGACACAAATTAAACAATATCATTTGTTTTTATCTTTCCTAATTCTTTGATATTTACATATTCTGGTATTGTAGGAAACAAACTATAGGATTTAGAAAAATACGTATCCTCAAATTTTGTAAAACATAATTCTTTTACAAAAATTATGTTATTTATCCCTTCGAAAATTTTTATAGAATTAATAGCCAAAAAGGTAAAAGTAAAATCAGATAAAACATGTTTATCAATTTTTGTCTTTCTTATTTAATGTCTGCTCCATTTTTTATTTCTATTTCTGTTAGTTTTCTCGTTTTCTTGTTTCTCCAAAAGGTATATTGAGCAGATTTTTGTAGCTAATTAAGCAACTATTCTGTAAAATGTGTTAATGTTTGCCACATTTTAGCCAGTGAAACAGGAGATGAAGGATCTTTCTCAAAATATTTGCTATTATTTAGATGGTACCATTTAGATATCGTCTGGACGAGACATTTGTTCGTGAGATATGTACGGACGATAGGCAGCAAAACTGCGTTTTACCGCCAAGTAAGTTGGCTTTGGCAGAGCTTTGTAGCGATGTGGGCATTTCATGATTTATATCAGGTCAAAAATTTGACGTCTACTTCAATTTCTTGGTTTCAGTTATCAAAAATATGGCAGAATTGGTTCTGTTGAATTAATCGGATTTCAGGTTTCAGTCTCGATAAATCTTGGAATGCGGCTCTCGTTTCATCGCTGCTATGCTTCTCCCACCGACGATTCTCCACACCGGTGTGATTTCAGTCCGGTTACTCAGCGAGATAGAAGGCGTGGACAATGAGCTTCGTTACCTCCTAATTAACATGTCTGACTCTGAGCTGTTAGCATCAGAGACGCATGCGCCGTGATGCAGCGCATATGTTTTAACGTTGGATGCAAATGCCTTAGCGTCAACCTGTATCCTCACTCGCAAGCCAAAGTAAACAGCTGCAGAGGAGATGGAGTTGCAAATGCAGACCATAAACGCAAAGGATCATTCATTCTACTGAAAAATTACGAAGAAATGTCAGAATGTTTTGAGATACTCTGAAGATTCTCTACCGAAGTCAGTCCTACTGAACACACGAGTGATAGTGAAGGAGAGAGGCTCCTTAGATGCCACTCCTATTCGTCTCCATCAGCTGTGGAGAGATTCGGTGATGTGTCAGTATGGTTCTACCTGTGGTTTGTGTAAATAAGCCTCGTTAAATGTTCACGGAGCGAAAATCATCCCCAAATGCTTCTTGTCAGGTCTCCAAATTTTTTGTGCAGGTACACAGATACTCGAAAAACGTGAGTACTGCGTAAACGACTTGTTAGATCAGGACGTCTACCGACACTGCGCTTGCACACCTGGTCTGCAGATCTGATCAAAGTATAGTAGCTGTTCTCTTGTGCACACACACCCTGTTGTAGAATTCCTTTCTGCTGTGTGCGAAAGGCAAACGGACGACCTCAGGATAAACCACCGAAGTAAAACATTGACTGCAGGATATTAAACCGCAGTCCATGTCGCAGAAGGCAACGTTAAGGAGAACTGACGACATTTTATTTTTAAGCGTGTCCTCTTCCCTGGAAGGCGGCCAACATCAAAGGCGGGCATCGGAATACGCCAGAGTATTTCGACCCGACGGCAGGCATTGTTCTGCACCATCGAGTCGTCAACGGCATAGCAAACGAGCCTTCCTGCTCTTATTGTGAGGCACCGAATGACATTACGACTGCTTTTCGGACAACAGAAGTATTCCTAAGCATCGCTGCGTCACAAACATGGTGCAATTACTGCATTTCCCAGCTGGGTGGATATTGTAACAATATGGCCCTTATAGCATTATTATGTATAATAATTATTTATGTTCGCCTGTTTCTAATTTTGAAATCTTAAACAGCAGCGTTTATGTAGAATATGCGAATATGGACTGTTGACTGTCAGTGTGAGAGGTAGGTTGCCGAGGTAGAGGAAGGTTACGTACATCGGCGCGCGGTAGAATAAACGGGGTTCTGTTTGTCAGAATAAATATGATGCGCTGAACGTAAACGAAATTTTTCTAAATGCAGAGCTAAGTGACGTGTGTTTGGTTATCTGCTGGCGACCAGGACAGTTCCTTTACATTCGTACTTAGTTTACCAAAAGTGGTTCCCAACTTTGCTTACCTGGCTCGAGATCAGATTTCAACCACTACTCCCCCCCCCCCCCAACACAGTTTGACAATTAACTTAACTACAGGGTTTTAAATGACGCATGGGGTTATCAAGAGCCACACGCCGATTATTCAAACTCAGATCACGGACTTGCTCAACGTAGGCATCAAAATGTTTATAACTGGCCGCCTTGCTCTGTCTTCGTCCTTCACACCTTTTGGGCCGTTTTTGAATTGTTCGGTCCAATGGTAAACATTTTGCCGTGGGGAAACTTGTCTCCCCCCCTGTGCTGAAAGTCATCTATGGACTTCAGCTCCTGGTACACCTCCAGACGACGAGAAAAGCATTACAAAATGCTATTCTTCATTTATGCAAACAGATTGGCGCATGTCTGTTTACTTCGCAACAGCGTAAAGCTACCACAAACTAAGTGTGAAACGTCCCCTTTGAAAAATAATGAATGACTGTGCTTGTAAATTCCTACATTATTTGGTACAAAGACAGCTGAATAAAACTGAACGTACTCAGACATTTCTCTCTTTACTTATTCTGATCATCACTAAACTGACACACAATATTTTTAGCGCAACGCAGTCTGACTTTTAATAATCCCTACAGAGGAATGGCCCTGACTAACAGTAACCTATACCTTTCATGAATCACTCACCTCCCAAAAATCTTAGTTACTCGAACTACTGCAATACAGCGAGCCGCCAATACTGACAGATAAATAAAAGATTCAAACTACTGAAGGCACTAACTACTGATAGGCATACATAGCAAATGAAAGATTTTGATAGGCAACAAACAATTTATTTACCTTAATAGTCTTCAAAAGTCATCATATATCAGTTCATGACATCCAGTCTTACAAATTTAGTTTTTCCGCTCTCAAAATTCTGCCATCTCTCTCCCCACATCCACCACTGGTGGCGGCTCACCTCCAACTGCGCAACGCTACGCGCTGTTCACATCCAACTGCCCAACACTACAATAGCAAATATTCCAACAATGCAAACCAGCCACAGACTGCACACAGCACAGTCAGTGATTTTCATACAGAGCGCTACGTGGCGTTACCAACATAAAAACCTAAACAGCCTACTTACAAGTGACCGCCGAGCGCACTAAGCTGTGCAGCCACCCGAAAGATGACTAGAAAAAAGAATTCAGATACTTACTGACTAAAACTCTTACATGTATGGTGTCTTACCTACTAATATGATTTTGGATGTTAATATGAGGGTTTTAAAGGAAGCTGAGTAGTAGTGCGTGAGTGGATCGTTACTATTAACACATTTGATTGCTTTAGATTAGAATGAATGGTCATGTTCTGCGAAAGAAACCGAACTGTTTAGAATATTTAACCGAGAGTAGAGTGTACTATTCTAGAATGATTTACTGTCGCACAGTATGGGTTTACGGAGACGAAACATCTCAGGTCATCGGTTTCCTATTTGTTTACAGGACAAATCTGTGTTGGCTTTTTCTTTATCAAAACTGGAATCACATCCGCTGTTATTCTTGTGGTTTGAAGCTGGACGTCCTCGTTCCATATGATACTCGAATATTTTCATGGTACATACTCCAGGGAGCTGCAGAGGGTAAAAACCATAGGCGAAGGTACAGATTTGAATATACCGAACAGATAATTAATGATTGATGTTGTTAGGCGTAACTGCTATTCTAAGCTAATGTGATTGGCAAAAGAAATGCATTCACAACGAGCCGCATCAAATTATTTAGAAGACAGATGATCCGAAACAGAGATATGCTTAGGTACTTTTTCTGAAAATCAATATCGGAATGCATACTTTCGATACCAATTTATAGCATATCGAACATCATGAAAGCACCATTTCCGACAAATATTTGGCAACATTACAATATATTGAAACACGGCTTATCGAAAGTAGAAGCATGCAAAAACATATGGCCTTTTTGTAATGTGACTAAAATTAGTAGCGTTTCTTTACCCAGATATACTGTAATTAATTAGTTTTCTTATAAATATTTTGTGCAAAAATGGAATTATCATCTCAACAGCAAACCTGAAAACGGAACATCGATCGTTGAAACCTCAGGAATCATAAATTAAAGTGCTGACTGATACTTTGCATATCGTGCAATCCGGTAAATTTCCTCGGTGTGAAACGAATACGTGAACCTATACTGTGGTGGTTAATTTGAAAACAGATACTGTAAATACTTTATGACTGGAGGTATTAAAGGCTCTGTCTGCACTGTATACTATCAGTTTCCAATAATAAACTACCAAATATGGCTTGAACTAATTCAGTATCATGTACAAGTATCTCTGGCATTGGAATTTGTATAGTTTGTTTGGAAGTCTTCACAGGTATGATATAATTAGAACATGATGAAAATAAGATGATAGTGCTGAGAGTGTTACATGTCCAAATGTCCTGTGTTCAAGAAAGAGGATTGCGCTGTTGCTAGTTTCTTGTTGTTGTTGTTGTGGTCTTCAGTCCTGAGACTGGTTTGATGCAGCTCTCCATGCTACTCTATCCTGTGCAAGCTTCTTCATCTCCCAGTACCTACTGCAACCTACATCCTTCTGAATCTGCTTAGTGTATTCATCTCTTGGTCTCCCTCTACGATTTTTACCCTCCACGCTGCCCTCCAGTACTAAATTGGTGATCCCTTGATGCCTCAGAACATGTCCTACCAACCGATCCCTTCTTCTGGTCAAGTTGTGCCACAAACTCCTCTTCTCCCCAATCCTATTCAGTACCTCCTCATTAGTTATGTGATCTACCCACCTAATCTTCAGCATTCTTCTGTAGCACCACATTTCGAAAGCTTCTATTCTCTTCTTGTCCAAACTATTTACCGTCCATGTTTCACTTCCATACGTGGCTACACTCCATACAAATACTTTCAGAAATGACTTCCTGACACTTAAATCCATACTCGATGTTAACAAATTTCTCTTCTTCAGAAACGCTTTCCTTGCCATTGCCAGTCTACATTTTATATCCTCTCTACTTCGACCATCATCAGTTATTTTACTCCCCAAATAGCAAAACTCCTTTACTACTTTAAGTGTCTCATTTCCTAGTCTAATACCCTCAGCATCACCCTACTTAATTCGACTACATTCCATTATCCTCGTTTTGCTTTTGTTGATGTTCATCTTATATCCTCCCTTCAAGACACCGTCCATTCCGTTCAACTGCTCTTCCAAGTCCTTTGCTGTCTCTGACAGAATTACAATGTCATCGGCGAACCTCAAAGTTTTTATTTCTTCTCCATGGATTTTAATACCTACTCCGAATTTTTCTTTTGTTTCCTTTACTGCTTGCTCAATATACAGATTGAATAACATCGGGGAGAGGCTACAACCCTGTCTTACTCCCTTCCCAACCACAGCTTCCCTTTCATGTCCCTCGACTCTTATAACTGCCATCTGGTTTCTGTACAAATTGTAAATAGCCTTTCTCTCCCTGTATTTTACCCCTGCCACCTTTAGAATTTGAAAGAGAGTATTCCAGTCAACATTGTCAAAAGCTTTCTCTAAGTCTACAAATGCTAGAAACGTAGGTTTGCCTTTCCTTAATCTTTCTTCTAAGATAAGTCGTAAGGTCAGTATTGCCTCACGTGTTCCAGTATTTCTACGGAATCCAAACTGATCTTCCCCGAGGTCGGCTTCTACTAGTTTTTCCATTCGTCTGTAAAGAATTCGTGTTAGTATTTTGCAGCTGTGGCTTATTAAACTGATTGTTCGGTAATTCTCACATCTGTCAACACCTGCTTTCTTTGGGATTGGAATTATTATATTCTTCTTGAAGTCTGTGGGTATTTCGCCTGTTTCATACATCTTGCTCACCAGATGGTAGAGTTTTGTCAGGACTGGCTCTCCCAAGGCCGTCAGTAGTTCCAATGGAATGTTGTCTACTCCGGGGGCCTTGTTTCGACTCAGGTCTTTCAGTGCTCTGTCAAACTCTTCACGCAGTATCGTATTTCCCATTTCATCTTCATCTACATCCTCTTCCATTTCCATAATATTGTCCTCAAGTACATCGCCCTTGTATAGACCCTCTATATACTCCTTCCACCTTTCTGCTTTCCCTTCTTTGCTTAGAATTGGGTTTCCATCTGAGCTCTTGATGTTCATACAAGTGGTTCTCTTTTCTCCAAAGGTCTCTTTAATTTTCCTGTAGGCAGTATCTATCTTACCCCTAGTGAGATAAGCCTCTACATCCTTACATTTGTCCTCTAGCCATCCCTGCTTAGCCATTTTGCACTTCCTGTCGATCTCATTTTTGAGACGTTTGTATTCCTTTTTGCCTGCTTCATTTACTGCATTTTTATATTTTCTCCTTTCATCAATTAAATTCAATATTTCTTTTGTTACCCAAGGATTTCTACTAGCCCTCGTCTTTTTACCTAATTGATCCTCTGCTGCCTGCACTACTTCATCCCTCAAAGCTACCCATTCTTCTTCTACTGTATTTCTTTCCCCCATTCCTGTCAATTGTTCCCTTATGCTCTCCCTGAAACTCTGTACAACCTCTGGTTCTTTCAGTTTATCCAGGTCCCATCTCCTTAAATTCCCACCTTTTTGCAGTTTCTTCAGTTTTAGTCTACAGGTCATAACCAATAGATTGTGGTCAGAGTCCACATCTGCCCCTGGAAATGTCTTACAATTTAAAACCTGGTTCCTAAATCGCTGTCTTACCATTATATAATCTATCTGATACCTTTTAGTATCTCCAGGGTTCTTCCATGTATACAACCTTCTATCATGATTCTTAAGCCAAGTGTTAGCTATGATTAAGTTGTGCTCTGTGCAAAATTCTACCAGGCGGCTTCCTCTTTCATTTCTTAGCCCCAATCCATATTCTCCTACTACGTTTCCTTCTCTCCCTTTTCCTACACTCGAATTCCAGTCACCCATGACTATTAAATTTTCGTCTCCCTTCACTATCTGAATAATTTCTTCTATTTCATCATACATTTATTCAATTTCTTCGTCATCTGCAGAGCTAGTTGGCATATAAACTTGTACTACTGTAGTAGGTGTGGGCTTCGTATCTATCTTGGCCACAATAATGCGTTCAGTAAGCTGTTTGTAGTAGCTTACCCGCGTTCCTATTTTCCTATTCATTATTAAACCTACTCCTGCATTACCCCTATTTGACTTTGTGTTTATAACCCTGTAGTCACCTGACCAGAAGTCTTGTTCCTCCTGCCACCGAACTTCACTAATTCCCACTATATCTAACTTTAACCTATCCATTTCCCTTTTCAAATTTTCTAACCTACCTGCCCGATTAAGGGACCTGACATTCCACGCTCCGATCCGTAGAACGCCAGTTTTCTTTCTCCTGATAACGACATCCTCTTGAGTAGTCCCCGCCCGGAGATCCGAATGGGGGACTATTTTACCTCCGGAATATTTTACCCAAGAGGACGCCATCATCATTTAATCATACAGTAAAGCTGCATGCCCTCGGTAAAAATTACAGCCGTAGTTTCCCCTTGCTTTCAGCCGTTCGTAGTACCAGCACAGCAAGGCCGTTTTGGTTATTGTTACAAGGCCAGATCAGTCAATCATCCAGACTGTTGCCCTTGCAACTACTGAAAAGGCTGCTGCCCCTCTTCAGGAACCACAGGTTTGTCTGGCCTCTCAACAGATACCCCTCCGTTGTGGTTGTACCTACGGTACGGCTATCTGTATCGCTGAGGCACGCAAGCCTCCCCACCAACGGCAAGGTCCATGGTTCATGGGGGGGGCTAGTTTCTTAAGTGCTGATATTACATTTGGCCAATCGAAAGGTACAAGACAAGTGGCACTCTCCAGTTCATTGACATAGGACAATTACAGAGTGTGAGGTATAAAAATTTCATATGACGAGCCGAAGTGTGGGTACAAAGAAGGTCAGAACAAATGGTTACAGATTTCTTTGACTCGCGGAAGGACGACACGGAGTTGAAAAATCCACGCCAACAGGAAAACGCCTGTTAATTTACGAAAGTCTGGCTACAGAATTTCGGAAGTTGGTTTTGGTTGATGTGTTTGTTACAGTCCCTTAATTACCACAGGCACATAAATGGTTCTGATAAAATCCTAGTATAGTCTGGAAGGGTGGTGCCTGACAGCTTGTATTGCAGCTGTTTCAAAAAATGTCACAGTTCATTGACAAGAACTGATAATTAATACTCCTTTATTACTACTAGTTTTAAGATGCAAACCACATCAGGGATCTTGTACACCAAATGAGACATACACGAAAATCATTTCATATTTAACTATCAGTATCACGTTATCTGGTGTACAAGCTCACGAAAATTAAAATAACAAGATGCCACATACATGAGATATTAAAACAGTTTAAATGGCTTATGTGGGTATGTGGCACCCTATATTAATTTTCGTGAGATGTACACCAGATAGCGTTATAATGACAGTTAAATGTGATGTGCATCTCGCGTATGCTCTCTTTTAGTATACGGAATATCTGACGATGATCTGTGGATTCAAACTTGTCGTAGTAAAAAGGAGTTTATTTTGAGCTCCCTGCGATGAGTTATACCGTTTTTTTGTGGTAAAATAGGTGTGATGATAGGCCTTAGGTAAACAAGAAGCAATTCCTCAAATGGCTAAACAATTAATACAGCAGGAAGGTAGACTAAAAGCTATACACTGCACTACTACAGGTTCACTCCAGAATGTAAACTCAAATGCTGAAGCAGATTTATTGACAAATAGCACGGACATAGAAAATATTGTTCTTGTAAAACACAACTACCTCTGTTGTCACGAAGTAGTGAATGCTATCGACAGGGGATCCTCAGAGAAACGTTACATGCCTTTGCTGTTTCTTTTCTACATAAACGACATAGGCGACAATCTGAGCAGCTGTCTTAGATTATTTGCAGATGATGCTGTCATTTAACGCTTTGTAAAGTTTTCAGATGACCAAAACCAACTGAAAATGGTTTAGACAAGATATCTGTATCTTGCGAAAGATGGCAGTTGACCATAAATATGAAAAGTTCGAAGTTAACAAAACGAATATAAAAAGAACTCCGTTATTTTTCGGTCACACGATAAATCGCAGCCGGCCGCTGTGGCCGAGAGGCTCTAGGCGCTTCAGTCCGGAACCACGCGGCTGCTACGGTCGAAGGTTCGAATCCTGCCTTCGGCATAGATTTGTGTGATGTCCTTAGGTTACTTAGGTTTACGTAGTTCTAAGTCTAGGGGACTGATGACCTCAGATGTTAAGTCCCATAGTATTTAGAGCCATTTGAACCATTTTTGATAAATCGCACAAATCTAAAAGCTTTAAGGCCAACTAAAGACGGGGATTATAATTACGAACAACGTAAGTTGGAACGAGCACATAGGTAATGTTGAGGGGAAAGCACACCAAAGACAGCGATTTATTGACAGACCACATAGAAAGTGCAACAGGTCTATTAAAGAGGCTACTTACACCTCGCTTGTAGGCCTTCTTATGGAGTATTGCTATGCGATGTGGGATCGGCATCAGAAGGGACTGACCGAGGACGTCGACAAACTTCAAAGAAGGGCAGCTCGTTTTACATTATCTCGAAATATTGGAGAGAGTGCCACTGATATGATACGTGAATTGAGGGGGCAATCATTAAAGAAAAGGCTTTTTACGTGGGGACAAGATCTTTACGCGAAATTTCAATTGCCAGCGTTCTCTTCCGGCACCCATCTACACAGGGAGAAACGGTCATCACAAAAAAAGAGAAATCAGAGTTCGTGCAGATTTAAGTACTCGTTTCTCCCGCGCTTTCGAGAGTGGAACGGTAGAGAAATAGTTTGGTGGTTCGATGTACCCTCTGCCAAGCACTTAACTGTGAATTGTAGAGGAATTATCTAGATTTAGACGTAGAGAAATCCAAAACTTGTCAAGAATTTAGACGCTCCTAGGATGCCACTTTTGAAGGAATTATTGGTTATTGCAAATTTGTGGTAAGTTTGTATTGGACCAAACTGACGAGGTCATTGGTCCCAAGGCTTACACACTACTTCATCTAACTTGAACTAACTTGAACTAAGGAAAACACACACACCCATGCCAGAGGGAGGACTCAAACCTCTGGCGGGAGGGGGGAGGGGGGGGGGGCAGCCGCAAGAACCGTGGCAAGGCACCCAAGACTACGCGGCAATTTTTGTTTATAGAAACATCAGTGTCCTCCTACAATATTGTTAGTATCCCAGAAATGATTTGGAGAGGTTACAAGAGGTAATACGTGGAAGAATATAAATTACACTTTGCTCAAGTTCTGCTACCAACAAAATTTGTACTGCCATGTAAAAGTGTCAGTAGAAAAAAGCAGTCTGTTTCCTAGAGCTTTCAGTTTTGACAACTGTTTAGTCAGTGTAAATGTGAGCGCTTCTGGATGCTGCATTCGCTAACGACCAAACGGGATTTAAGTGTTTTAGACCGACAGCAAAGAGGTGTGTTTGATAGCAGTAAAGGAGCTGCGACAGCCGTGCAGGTAGGAAATTGATCAATTGTTCGTTGTGCATGTAGGCGCTCTTGTGAATGTGGAAATAAATAGATTAGTCAGTGATGAGAAACGTGATCACTAGAAAGACATTTTCCTTTGTAGATGAAGCTGTATTGCACTTGCGTCCCCTTTTCGCTCTAGGCAGCAAAGCGTTAAAGGAAAGCACAATCTCGAGTTATCAAAAATGGAAGACTGGAGTCTAGCATCTATTAGACGTAGAGCACATTAGAAACCAAGCAAACGTTCAGTTCCGATAAAAGTGAGGCAGGAAATCAGCCGGTCTTTCTTGAAAGGACAGTATGAACTCATGAGTGAATGCGCAGAGGTATGTTCTGTCTACGCAACTAATTGAAGGCATTTTGTTTATTGCGAAACGCATTTCGCTTTTTCTATTTGTGAAGAATCCTCAGTGGTGATTTCCTGCAGCCGGCCGCGGTGGCGAGCGGTTCTAGGGGCTATAGTCTGGAACCGCGCTACAGTCTGGAACCGCGCGACCGCTACGGTCGCAGGTTCGAACCCTGCCTCGGGCATAGATGTGTGTGATGTCCTTAGGTTAGTTAGGTTTAAGTAGTTCTAAGTTGTAGGGGACTGATAACCTCAGATGTTAAGTCCCATAGTGCTCAGAGCCATTTGAACCATTTGATTTCCAGCGCTGTTAGCCCATGTGTGTGATGGTGGAGATGCGTTCATTAGTCCATCCATGCTCCAGTTGGCCAATTTCCGGCGTTCTTTCACCCAAATTTGTTTTAACACATCGCATACATCTGTTGCACTTTACATGTAAGTGCATCTTTTAGGTGACGACCAGTTCCGCTTTCTGAGAGGCAAAAAAAAAAAAAAAAAAATGGTTCAAATGGCTCTGAGCACTATGGGACTTAACATCTGTGGTCATCGGTCCCCTAGAACTTAGAACTACTTAAACCTAACTAACCTAAGGACATCACACACATCCATGCCCGAGGCAGGATTCGAACCTGCGACCGTAGCAGTCGCGCGGTTCCGGACTGCGCGCCTAGAACCGCTAGACCACCGCGGCCGGCTGAGAGGCAAAAACACCAGAAAGGCAGTTCTGTTGTTCTGCTTGATAATGACCTGAAAATAGTGGCTTACGAAAAACGAAGACACATTCAAACGATTCGTCGAACTAGAGAAGAGTACAAGAACCAGGAAAGGATAATTTGAATGGAAGACCAAGAATGAAGTGCCAGGATTACGGGTGTTAGACAAGTATGCAGTCTTTCTCTCCTGTTGTTCAACCAGTACAATGAAGAAGCAATGACGAAATTAAAAGATAGGTTCAGGAGTGGGACTAAAATTCAGGGTGATGTGATTCCAACGATAAGATTTGCTGGAGATTGTTATTCACAGTGAAAGTGAGAAAAATTGCAGGAGCTCTTGAATGGAGTGATCAGTCTCATGGACACACACTACAGACCGAAGAAAGACGAAAGTAATGTGTGGAACCAGAAACGACATTGGTGATAAACTTCACATCAATATTGAAGATCAGGTAGTGGACGAAGTAAAGCAATGCTGTTACTTTGGAAAGAGAGCAAGACAGTTTGGTCTGAGCAAGGATGTATAAGGAAACGATTCTACTAGTTTCAAACATAGGTCTTAATTTGAGGAAGTAATTTCTGAGATTCTACATTTGGAGCAAAGGATTGTGTGGAAGTGAACCAAGGATTGCGGTATAACAGGAAAGGAAGAGGATCAACATCTATAAGATGTGATGTTAAGAAAGGATGTTGAAAGTCAAGTCGACTGGTGAGAAATAGGGTTTCTGGAGATGAATGGAATACGTGGAAAACTCTGAGTATAAGAAGCAAAAGGGTTATAAGACATTTGTCAAGATGGCAGGTACTAGAGACAGCCGTAGGGGAAAACATATTTTGGAAGTATATTCCGCAAATAACTGAGGACGCTGTATATTAGAGACAACGAGTTTATTGCAGGAGACGAAGTCGAGGCAAGCCGCATCAATACAGTATGATGACGCTCCCATTCTGTGTCTCCCAAAATGTTTACAGTCTCCCAAAGTGTTCAATACTGCATTGAAAGAGAAAATCATTTGGCGAATTCCAAGCGGCGACACATTTCATTGGCTATCGACAGCGTATTGCGCTGTTCTGGTGTCGCTATCGTTTTGTTATCGATTCACTCAGCGAGTAGATGCTTCAGCAGATTTAGGGCTACACAGTGACAGCTATGCTGCAGCTTGTTGACTAGGCTATTAGAGCGTCACATGTACACGGACGGTAACAAGCGCGCTGCGTAGCAGACACCTGACCGCCAGGTCGCCTTGTCTGCCATTTCCTTCCACTGTCAATGACGTTCCTGCACTTCGGTTGTATAATAGCTGGAATCCCTGGTGACCAACGATCCACGTGTATAGTACACTGGCAGAAAATGGTAGGGCTCCAAGTTAGAGCCCCAGTACGTCACATACTGCTTTCTTTTAAGTCATACTCATCTCGTAGTTCAGTTTCAGTGTTCTGAAAAGCGGAGTTATTAAAATGTTGACATCATACAGTAAGGAAGCATACCCTATCATTTCAGTTACTTACGGGGAGGTATCACGTTCGACCGACGGAGGCAGTTCTGGATTTTTGTAGAATATAAAATTCCTCATGACATCATACAATGAGCGCTTGCAAAAATAACCACCGATATTGATATGTACGTTGCCCATATTACATCAGGTTTTGTTCGTTGTTTGGTTTGTGGGGGCGCTCAACTGCGCGGTCATCAGCACCCGTACAAAGTCCCAATTTTTAAATAGTCCTTTTTTTTCACAGTCCAATTAGCCACTGTCACTTACGATTATGATGAAGAAATGATGAGGAAACATAAGCATCCCGTCCCCGGGCAGAGAAAATCCCCAGCCTGGCCGTTAATCGAACCGGGACCCCGTGATCCAGAAGCAGCAACGCTAGCCACTTGACCACGCGCTGCGGACTATATCAGGTTTAAATACTTGCAGTAAACTTTGAGAGTATAAACGCCTTTTTCTGCTTGTTTCGGCGCTTTCCCACTGTGGGGCAGCCTAATGACAGCCACAACCCATGCGCAGCACTTATGTCCGTAACAGAGGCCGCAAATCTGTGTAGGTGCTCGACGCGTGGGTATCCTGTTCGAGGCTGTAGTGGGAAATGGGGAAGAGTGGAGATGGCTATCAGCAGACTTTATCAAAAACCTCTCCACGGTGTCTCGAGGGAGGTAGGCATTCGACATACTATTTCACGGCCATCTCTCCGTTGGGTGGGGAAGTTAAGCTCGGCGGCTCCATTGCTGCTACTCGATAACTATGTGGTGGCTTGGGATTTCATCTCTCCATTCTACAACAGAAACAGGCCACTACACTCTACATCGCTCATCACAGTCATTTAACTACTGTACAGCCCATATGCTTTAGAGCACTTATGCTACGCAAGGAAAAGATGACAAATGGATTCGCATTAGCCAGTTCTGTTTGGCAATTAATTCTACTTTACTTCCATGACCATAAGTCCATCCTATCTCTACACTCCTCACCACAAGGAAAGAAAGACGTGGGCGCCATCTGTCCACGGAATGTGCACGCTTTAATATGTATGCACTCATACTTCAGGTGTCTCCATGTTTTGTGGCTGAAGCAGAGATGGGGACCGACCAAGCATTTGCCTAACTGGATGTTCAAAGCTGCCTAAAATCCACACTAAGACTAAACTGTTTTCTAGAGAAAAGGCCGATAATCCAGCATGTGGATTCAGGATCAGGCTCGCTCACCTGTCCCATGTCAACTCATGAGGTCATACGAGGTGCCCCAACGAGCAGTAAGAGGAAAATGAAGCTTTCGTTTTTTTCTTCTCTCATGCCGAAATTTAGTTACTTATTTATATTCCAAGTTTGCAAATCTATATTGCCACCAGATATGTTCCTCTGTCTTTCTATAGGCCAACAGTGAGTTTTTATCCCTCTACGTTATATTTTAGGACCTATACAAGTTGAACAGAAACAGTCTGGAAAGCTTATAACGGTGTTGCAGAGTACGTAGTGCTGAGATATATATATATATTTTTAAATTCGATACGTTGCGCCGTTTCCCAGTTAATTAGCACTGATGTTAGCCAATCAGCAACTGTGCCCGGAAAATTCAAGCGGCCCGCCAGAGACATGTCAAGCCCCCGCCCTAGACAGTGTCACCAAACGTGTTATTCATTTGGTTTCCTAAAACTGAACAAGAGACCGATACAAAAACCGGCCCCGGAGCAGTAGTGAGGATCGAACCCGAGCCGCAGACTGAGCAGTCTCGTGCGCTGTCATCTACACCACCAGCACAACTGACACTAATTGTATCTTTGTATCTGGCGGACCTCTAGGATTTGCGCACGCAGCAGCCTTATTGGCTAGTTTCAATGCTAATTAGCTCAGGATCGGCGCAACGTCTAAAATTTTTTCTCAACAATTTTTTTCTCAGCACAACCTAACTTGCAGCATCCTCGCAAGGTTTTCGGATTTTTTTCTGACAAATCTGTATATTGAGATAGGTAGGCCTATTGAGGAGAACGACAAGAAATTACAAAAAATGGTAATTTGTGGTAAGGTCTTAAAGACCAAACAGCTGAGGTTATCGGTCCCTAAGCTTTCACGCTACTTCATCTAACTTTAACTTGCACTAAGGACAACGCACCAATACACACATCCATTCCCGAGGGAGGACTCTCGAACCTCCGACGGTGGGAGGGGGGGGGGGGGGGAGGTGCCGCGCGAACCGTGACTAGGAGCCCTAGACCGCCCGGCTACCCCTCGCGGCTAAAAAAAAAAATAGTGGACAGGGTGCTGACAGACAAGTATATATGAAATTTAATGCAAAGAAGACTGAAAATATGGCACTAAACCGGTGAATATAGCGGTAAATTAGAGATCATTACATAGCACTCAGAAAAATACCTATAACTACATACGAAGTAAAACCACCTCAGTTGATAAAGGTTCACCATGCCTAAAGCACTGAATTACTCAGTCAAATGCCGCCTGTTTCAGGATAAAGGGGTTGAATATACAAAGGAACGCAAACGAGGAGACCAAAAAAAAATGCTAAGAGCTTTGGTGTGGTTTTGCATGCCTTGGAAACGTGGACCATTGATATGTGTGACAAGAGACGTCTGGCTACATTAAAAATGTGGTGCTGGAAGAGAATGCAAGAAATTCCGTGGACAAAAAACCTAACAAATGAAGCAGTTCTTAGAAGAATGGGGAAAAAAATTCTCTGCTACCATGAGGACGGAAAAAATAAAGTAATTGGCCACCTCTACCGACACAACAGTTTTCTATAATGGCGAAAGCTTTCGCGACTGGAGTCAATTTAAATTAAAAATTGAATACAATAAATTCAGCGTGGCCGCGTCATAGGCTGTCTTCATCAGGGCGACTTTTTATGACTTGTGGTTGCTGCCTTACGTTCATTGTCTGAGAGTATCTGTGCAGTGTGCAGTGTGGCGCACTATTTTATGCTTGTGTGACGATCGGGGAGGGGGGGGGGATACATATGGTTGTTGCTGGCTACCTTCTTCTTCTTCCTTCACCTTTTTCTCGTTACTGTACGGCATCGACACTGTCATTGTTAGCTGGCGGCAGGACGCCATTCCTGAAACCCCTGAGCGGAATCTATGTACCTCATCTGTCTGCGTCTAGAATAAATCTATGGTGCAAGTGTGAGACCGTTTTCTAAATGTTTTCGTACCGTGTAACAGACGCGATACGTGGACAGTACCCCGGTATTTACCTAATTGGACATGGGAAACCACCTAACAACCATATCCATGCTGGTCGGTTCTTCAGTCTTCATCGTTAAGCAGCGAGGCGGACACGGTACTGTGGAAGCTCGGCGTCCCCTTACCCCTGGAGCGGCGCATAGCGAACTCGGCTGTTCGGGCGGGTTCTTTGCTGTGAATGATATTGTTGTGGTCTTCAGTCTGAAAACTGCTTTGATGCAGCTGTCCATATTACTCTATATTCTCTAAGCCTCTTCATCTCCGAATAACTACTGCAGCCTACATCGTTCTGAATCTGCTTGCTGTTTTCATCTCTTGCTCACTTGCCTCCAGTATTAAAATGGTAATCCCTTTACGTCCCAGAATATGTCCTATTGACCGATCTCTTCTTTTAGTCAAGATGTGTCACAAGTTGTGTCTTCCCAATTCTATTCAGCGCCTCCTCTTTATACAGGGTGGCCAATTGATAGTGACCGGTCCAAATATCTCACGAAATAAGCGTCAAACGAAAAAACTACAAAGAACGAAACTCGTCTAGCTTGAGGGGGAAAACCAGATGGCACTATGGTTGGCCCGCTAGATGGCGCTGCCATAGGTCAAACGAATATCAACTGCGTTTTTTTAAATAGGAACCCCCATTTTTATTACATATTCGTGTAGTACGTAAAAAAGTATGAATGTTTTAGTTGGACCACTTTTTTCGCTTTGTGACAGATGGCGTTGTAATAGTCACAAACGTATAAGTACGTGGTATCACGAAACATTCCGCCAGTGCGGAAGGTATTTGCTTCGTGATACATTACCCGTGTTAAAATGGACCGTTTACCAATTGCGGAAAAGGTCGATATCGTGTTCATGTATGGCTATTGTGATCAAAATGCCCAACGGGCGTGTGCTATGTATGCTGCTCGGTATCCTAGACTACATCATCCAAGTGTCCGGGCCGTTCACCGTATAGTTACGTTATTTAAGGAAACAGGAAGTGTTCAGCCAGATGTGAAACATCAACCACGACCTGCAACAAATGATGATGCCCAAGTAGGTGTTTTAGCTGCTGTCGCGGCTAATCCGCACATCAGTGGGAGACAAATTGCGCGAGGATCGGGAATCTCAAAAACGTCGGTGTTGAGAATGCTACATCAACATTGATTGCACCCGTACCATATTTCTATGCACCAGGAATTGCATGGCGACGACTTTGAACGTCGTGTGCAGTTCTGCCACTGGGCACAAGAGAAATTACGGGATGATGACAGATTTTTTTGCACGCGTTCTGTTTAGCGACGAAGCGGGTCATACACCAACAGCGGTAACGTAAACCGGCATAATATGCTCTATTGGACAACGGAAAATCCACGATGGCTGTGACAAGTGCAACATCATCGTACTTGGAGGGTTAATGTATGGTGCGGCATTATGGGAGGTAGGATAACTGGCCCCCATTTTATCGATGGCAATCTAAATGGTGCAGTGTATGCTGATTTCCTGCGTAATGTTCTACCGATGTTACTACAAGATGTTTGACTGAATGACAGAATGGCGATGTACTTCCAACATGATGGATGTCCGGCATATAGCTCGCGTGCGGTTGAAGCGGTACTGAATAGCATACTTCATGACAGGTGGATTGGTCGTGGAAGCACCATACCATGGCCCACACGTTCACCGGATCTGACGTCCCCGGATTTCTTTTTGTGGGGAAAGTTGAAGGATATTTCCTATCGTGATCCACCGACAACGCCTGACAACATGCGTCAGCGCATTGTCAATGCATATGCGAACATTACGGAAGGCGAACTACTCGCTGTTGAGAGGAATGTCGTTACACGTATTGCCAAATGAGGTTGACGGACTAAATTTTGAGCATTTATTGCATTAATGTGGTATTTACAGATAATCACGCTGTAACAGCATGTGTTCTCAGAAATGATAAGTTCACAAAGGCACATGTATCACATTGGAACAACCGAAATAAAATGTTCAAACGTACCTACGTTCTGTATTTTAATTCAAAAAACCTACCTGTTACCAACTTTCGCCTAAAATTGTGATCCATATGTTTGTGACTATTACAGCGCCATCCATCACAAAGCGAAAAAAGTGGTCCAACTAAAACATTCATATTTCTTTACGTACTACATGAATATGTAATAAAAAAGTGGGTTCCTATTTTAAATAACGCAGTTGATATCCGTTTGACCTATGGCAGCGCCATCTAGCGGACCAACCATAGCGCCATCTGGTTTCCACCTTTAAGCTAGACAACTTTCGTTCTTTGTATTTTTTTTTCGTTTGACGCCTATTTCGTGAGATATTTGGCCCGGTCACGATCAGAGGACCACCCTGTATACGTGGTGTGATCCTGCAGCCACTATGAATCAAGACACAAATGACTTAAAGATGTGTAAGCTGCCAGTGCTTCCTGTTGGCTACAGGTGTCGTGCTCGCGGTTCTTGCTGGATGGCCTCTTTGCTGCCTCGACAGCCTTACTGACTTTTCACTTAGTGGCGAATGGCTACCTATACAAAACACGGTCTTGTTTAGACTATTGTGGTGTCACCGCCAGACACCACACTTGCTAGGTGGTAGCTTAAATCGGCCGCGGTCCATTAGTACATGTCGGACCCGCGTGTCGCCACTGTCAGGATCGCAGACCGAGCGCCACCACAAGGCAGGTCTCGAGAGACTTACTAGCACTCGCCCCGGTTGTACGGACGACATTGCTAGCGACTACACGAACGAAGCCTTTCTCTCAATTGCCGAGAGACAGTTAGAATAGCCTTCAGCTAAGTCCATGGCTACGACCTAGCAAGGCGCATTAACCATATCTGGAGAGAGTCTCAATTGTATTATCAAGAGAAATGTACCACAATGAATTAAAGTTAAGTATACGAGGAGCTCCGTTCTTTTCTTTATAGCTTTCATCACGTATCCTGTTTCAGACTTAACGCCAGTCGGCGTGTGTGTACGCGTGCCTTTCGGTTACCCGTCACTGTGGACTGGCTGCCTTGTCAGTCCACTACAACTATAGAGTCCTGTTACGCTTGTTTGTAAGCCACTGATGATTTAGTATGCTGACCAAGCCGACTGCTTCGGTCGCGCTCCGCAGTACGTGTACTGTCTGGATAAGTTCACAATCGCTACTAACCTCTTACACCCTGGGGGTGTTAAGCTTGTCTTGTGAACTTCTGTGGAACCGTGTAGGTTATTTTATTTCTTTTCGCTGTGGTAGATGGGTTTGAATCTCCCTCTGTTCCCTACTCTTTCACTAACACGTCATAGTGTGATTTCCTTGGCGGCCCCCGTGCCCATCCTTGATCTCACTGTCAGCACTTGTTGGTAGCTTTATCACATGTAATACGGTCACATATTTACAACAATTTTATTGGAATAATTTTTTAGTTAATGCAAAGGAAGTAATGATTTTCGGCAAAGAGGAACAAGAACGCTACAGTACTCTAGGCAGACCAGAAATGCCAGCTACCATGGCCGACCGGTTCTAGGCGCTTCAGTCCTGAACCGTGCTGCTGCTACGGTCGCAGGTTCGAATCCTGCCTCTGGCATGGATGTGTGTGAAGTCCTTAGGTTAGTTAGGTTTAAGTAGTGCTAAGTCTAGGGGACTGATGACCTCAGATGTTAAGTCCCATAGTGCTCAGAGCCATTTGAACCATTTTTAGGCCAGAAACGATGTAGGAGCTGGCTCATATAAGGAAATGTGACTAACAACAAACAGATAGAGAAGAATTGCTGTCAACCAGTATTTAGACTGAATACTAAGTCCGTTATCTGTAAATGGCGTTGCACAACTTCATGAATTCAAATAAACAAAGCATCATAAAAACCCTAACAGTTGTTTAATACACACTGCCTGACAATAAAGAGCGACGCACCCACAACGGGAGCAGGAAGCTAAATGTAACTTCACTGGTTGAGATTGTACGTGATGTTATTTCAGTGGTTAAGAAATCGTATCATATTTACAAAGAATTTGGCAGGATGAGCCCACTTATCAAATTGACATTGTACCTTCTGTTGCCTAGACGAATGCACTGATTCCGCTGGGAACGGTATCATAAAGCTGTTTTATTGCCTCCGAGGCACCTGTCGCACAATTTTTATAACTGGTCCTTAGTATCCTCGATACTGGCTGTAGGACAGAGTTGATGCCTCATCTGGTACATCCATATTCTTTCGGGGGTTGATTGGGAGGGAGATAATAGTTCAACGTCTTGTCGACCGCGAGGTCATAAGAGACGGAGCAGAATCTCGGATTCGAAACGATAGGGAAGGAACTCGGCCCTCCCCATTTCAAAGGAACCATCCCGGCATTTGCTTGGATTTAGTGAAATCACTGGAAACCAAAAACTGAATGGCTGGATGCGGATATGAAACATTATCCTCCCGAATGCAAGTCCCGCTCCGCCGCGTGGATAGATCTGGGGAACAGGCCACGGCAGTACCTCAACATCATGCAGAGAGTTCATAGAGGTAAGTGTCACGTGTGCACGAACATTGTCCTGCCGAGAAATGGCACCCCAGTACTGCTGAATAGCGGGTAACGTACGAGGATGCAGGATGTTCATGATGTACTCTGTATGTCAGTCTTTTCAAAGACGGTTGCAGGACTCGGCTTTTCAGTACAGAATGTCGAATCAAACACCTTTCAGCCGTCTAATTTCCAAACTGTTATTTTATTGGGCTACCAGTTTCGGCGAGATGTTACGCCATTTTCAGAGCCCCTGACTGACGTGTAGGAAGATTCCAACCTCGGTCCGAGCGAGATGGCGCAGTGGTTACCACATAGGACTCCCATTCGGGCGGACGACGGTTCAAACCTGCTGCCGGCCATCCTGTATTCCGTGATTTCCGTAAATCGCTACAAGCAAATGCCGTCATGGTTCCTTTGAAAGTGTACAGCCGACATCCTTCCCACTCCTTCCCTAATCCGATGGGATCGATGGCCTCGCTGTTTGATCCCCAACCCCCAGATCAACCAACCAACCAACCTCGGCTCCGGTCAAAACAGGGGCCAGCATACAACGACTGGTATTTGTAGACTTCTGCTTGATACAGCGATCACTTCAAACATCATCTGCAGATGGCAAACGATGTTTGAAGTGGTCGCTGTATCAAGCAGAAATTTAAAAATAACAGTCTTTGAACGTTGGCCCCCGTTCTGACTGGAACCAAAGTTCGAATCTTCTCGCACGTCGGTCAGGGGGCCTGGAGATCGGTAATATATCACCGAAACTGGTAGCCCAATAAAATAACAGTTTGTAAATTAGACGGCTGAAAGGTGTTCGATTTGACATTCTCCATGATGTACAGTCGGAGTGCTCTCCATCAGTACGAGTCGTGACCTGGAGTCTTACCCGATGGCTACCCACGCCATGAGGCCAGGTGTCACAGGACATTAGAAGAAGGAGACTTGTGCCCATGTTGACGCCACATTCGCCTCCTATGGACGTCTGAGATAGGGCAGAACCACAGTTCATCACTTAATGCAATGTGACACCATTCATCAGCAGTCCGTGCTTTCCAGTCAAGGCACCGTTCCAAATGAACCCTTTTGAGTTGTGGTGCTAACGTCAGCCTACATATGGGCGTTAATTCTCTAGTCCAGCTGCTGGCAGTCTCATACCAACGGTTCAGGATGACAGAAAATGTTGCAAGGAGTCTATTACTAGTTCCCTGATGGCTGGCACTTATTTGAAGGGGTTATGATGCACAGTACCACCGTTCTTCCTTGTGGTGGACAGACGTGATGGACTGGAACCTTGACGACGAGTATGCCTCCCCTGATGTTCCCATGCAGTCAAGCATTAGGCCATTGTACAAATGAATACCCCACAAATATGGATGCTGCACGATGCCACTAGTCCGCGAAATAGAGACCGACAATGCGGACAGTTTCAAACACAGTTAAATGTTCGTAACCTTGTTCCTCGAGACTAACAGAGCTTCTTCGTGTCTTTCATAGTGATCACTAAACATCTGATATTCAAGCCCCTTACATACCCCATCACACCTGGTAACAACACTAATACACCCTGTCACAGAAAATTTCAGCTCTAATCATTTACATGCCCACCGATGGCATCTATGTATACGAATTTATATTCACGTTCGAACATGCTATCTGGGTGCTTCATTTCTTTTCTCAGGAAGTGCGTTTATGGTATTGGTCCCCAACTCGCTAATTATATTTTTGTTGTTGTACTTTTATGCTTATTCCAATCATGGATTTTATATTTGGATATTGTTCCTTTGGATACTATGGCACAGAACGCTCCCCATTGACATTATTACTGATTGCATTAATGATTCATAAAGTAAGAGACTATTTTTCCTGCTCAGGTGTAACATCGATATACAGGGTGTTACAAAAAGGTACGGCCAAACTTTCAGGAAACATTCCTCACACACAAAGAAAGAAAATATGTTATGTGGACATGTGTCCGGAAACGCTTACTTTCCATGTTAGAGCTCATTTTATTACTTCTCTTCAAATCACATTAATCATGGAATGGAAACACACAGCAACAGAACGTACCAGCGTGACTTCAAACACTTTGTTACAGGAAATGTTCAAAATGTCCTCCGTTAGCGAGGATACATGCATCCACCCTCCGTCGCATGGAATCCCTGATGCGCTGATGCAGCCCTGGAGAATGGCGTATTGTATCGCAGCCGTCCACAATACGAGCACGAAGAGTCTCTACATTTGGTACCGGGGTTGCGTAGACAAGAGCTTTCAAATGCCCGCATAAATGAAAGTCAAGAGGGTTGAGGTCAGGAGAGAGTGGAGGCCATGGAATTGGTCCGCCTCTACCAATCAATCGGTCACCGAATCTGTTGTTAAGAAGCGTACGAAGACTTCGACTGAATTGTGCAGGAGCTCCATCGTGCATGAACCACATGTTGTGTCGTACTTGTAAAGGTACATGTTCTGGGAGCACAGGTAGAGTATCCCGTATGAAATCATAATAACGTGCTCCATTGAGCGTAGGTGGAAGAACATGGGGCCCAATCAAGACATCACCAACACTGCCTGCCCAAACGTTCACAGAAAATCTGTGTTGATGACGTGATTGCACAATTGCGTGCGGTTTCTCGTCATCACAAAACATGTTGATTGTGAAAATTTACAATTTGATCACGTTGGAATGAAGCCTCATCCGTAAAGAGAACATTTGCACTGAAATGGGGATTGACACATTGTTGGATGAACCATTCGCAGAAGTGTACCCGTGGAGGCCAATCAGCTGCTGATAGTGCCTGCACACGCTGTACATGGTACGGAAACAACTGGTTCTCCCGTAGCACTCTCCATACAGTGACGTGGTCAACGTTACCTTGTACAGCAGCAACTTCTCTGACGGTGACATTAGGGTTATCGTCAACTGCACGAAGAATTGCCTCGTCCATTGCAGGTATCCTCGTCGTTCTAGGTCTTCCCCAGTCGCGAGTCATAGGCTGGAATGTTCCGTGCTCTCTAAGACGCCGATCAATTGCTTCGAACGTCTTCCTGTCGGGACACCTTCGTTCTGGAAATCTGTCTCGATATAAACGTACCGCGCCACGGCTATTGCCTCGTGCTAATCCATACATCAAATGGGCATCTGCCAACTCCGGATTTGTAAACATTGCACTGACTGCAAAACCACGTTCGTGATAAACACTAACCTGTTGATGCTACTTACTGATGTGCTTGATGCTAGTACTGTAGAGCAATGAGTCGCATGTCAATACAAGCACCGAAGTCAACATTACCTTCCTTCAATTGGGCCAACTGGCGGTGAATCGAGGAAGTACAGTACATACTGACGAAACTAAAATGAGCTCTAACATGGAAATTAAGCGTTTCCGGACACATGTCCACATAACATCTTTTCTTTATTTGTGTGTGAGGAATGTTTCCTGAAAGTTTGGCCGTACCTTTTTGTAACACCCTGTATTTGGCGGAAAGCTCGAGTTTCAAGAGGTGTTTATAGATCCTATTATCATTGTCTAGCATAAAAATGAGTCATTTTTGCTCATGTGCATTTTGACACGCCTGTCTGTAAACTGTTTTTAAAACAATGCTGTAGCTCTTTGGAGTTTACCGTGAATGTTCATTACATTATTGTATAAGTGATATATTTGATGTATCATCAGAGAGTGACAATATGTTATCTAGATGCAAGTCAGCTATGCCAAATAAATAATAGCGGCGTTCAGTATGTATTCTTAGACTTTTTTTCTTGGCCAATTTCGGTTGAAAAGAAAAACGAGGAATTTGTTGTGATGAATCGTATGTATGTTCGCAAGAGAGATATTCAGTCGCCAAATAATGGTTAAAATTCGTGGTGAAATCTTCAGCTGTCCTTTATTTTGCACAGTTCGCTACTGGTTTTGGTCAATGATCATTATCAAGCTTCACTGGGATAAGTGGCACGAAAGCTTGATAATGGTCGTTGACCGAAATGAGTAGTGAATTGTGAAAAATAAAGGATAGCAAAAGATTTCACCATGAATTTTAAAGAATGGAATATTCCCGCTGCAGCTCTATAGTTACGTGAAATTTCGATAGGTGGCAGCACTATACGCATTCTGTAACGGAGGCGCAAGACCGCTACGGTCGCAGGTTCGAATCCTGCCTCGGGCATGGATGTTTGTGATGTCCTTAGGTTAGTTAGGTTTAACTAGTTCTAAGTTCTAGGGGACTAATGACCTCAGCAGTTGAGTCCCATAGTGCTCAGAGCCATTTGAACCATTTTTGTAACGGAGGAGCGTTCCAAGCAGAGAGCAATGACTGCAGAAAACCAGAGAATCGCAGATATTCATAGGCGCTTATCTACGGAGAGCAGGCAGGGAACTAAATTACGGTAGATCGTTGGGCGAGTGTCTGTCATCATTTCAAGAAGGCCGAGCAAACCTATTCGATTTCCAGGGTGCAGGCCGGCCACACATTGCTGTGACTCCTGCAATGTTGGAACGTGCGGACATTCTCATTCCAGATGATCGACGTATCACAATCAAACCCAGCGCTGTTCAATTGGACGTCTCTGTTGGTAGCGCTGACTCTCTCGTCCACCAGTGGGAGGTATTCAAAGATGTATGCCCACTGATATTCTTGCTACAAAACAGAAGCTCGTAAAGAGCAACGGAGGACCATCTCTGCGGGTTTGCTTTATCGTTATGAGGTTCATCGTGACATTTTTTTTGTCGAACATCATCAAAGTGATGAATCATGGGTTCATCACGTCGAACCGATAACAAAACAGCAATCGCTTGAGTGTCGCCACACCACCTCTCCTCCGAAGAAGAATTTCAAAGCCTCATTGTCTGCCGGTATAGAAACGGCGGTTGTCTGGGACTCTGAAGGGGTTATTCTACTTCATGTCCTCCCTCATGGTGCAATGATCAGATCGACAGTGTATTGTGCCACTCTCAGACATTGAAGAAGCTTCTTCGTGTTCGTTACCACAAAAATGCAAACGAATCTCTCCTTCTCCATGACAACGCAATGCTTCGCCCGAAAGAAGCTCACAAAACATTCCTGGATTGTTCTTTCTCATCCATCCTACACCCCTAATCTCGTATCTTTCCATTTACATCTGTTTGGTCCAATGGATATGCACTTCTACAGAAACATCACATGGATAGAGGTTACTGATGCAGCACGACGATGGCTCCGACTTTGACAAACAAAATGGTACCTTGCGGGCATAGTAAGGTGGTCTAAGACTGTCGAATTGAAGGACGCTGAATAGGTCAGGGGTCCACTACACACAGGAGGCGTCTATACGGATTAGCAGGGGCTGTGTGGCGGGGACTGGGCGGTTTTTTACGTCAGAGTATCTCGGGGAAATACAAAAAGGGCTTCAGTCTCAAAAGGTGTAGGTCGAACATAGGAAGAACGTAGGCACAAGACCCATCGGTATAACAGTTGTAAATTGTCGCAGTTGTGTTGGAAAAGTGCCAGAGCTCCAAAGTTTTAATAGAAAGCACTGATGCTCAAATCCTTATAGGCACTGAAAACTGGCTAAAGCCGGAGATAAGTTCGGCCGAAATTTTTGCAAAGAACCTAATGGTCTTCCGAAAGAACAGGCTAAAAACAGCTGCCGGTGACGTGTTTGTTGCTTTTAGAAGTAATGTATCTTGTAGCAAAATTGAAGCAGATAGTTCGTGTGAGTTGGTATGGACAGAGGTCATCCTTGGCAACCGGAATAAAATAATAATTGGATCCTTTTACCGACCTCCCAACTCTGATAATACAATTGCTGGAAGGTTCAAAGGAAACTTGCGATTCATTTCAAACACGTACGAGACTTATACAACTATAGTGGGTGGTGACTTTAATTTACCCTCGATGTGTTGGCGAAAATACATGATTAAACGCGGAGATATCATTAGAAATTGTGCTAAATGCATTCTCTGAAAATTATTTCCAGCAGATAGTTCATGAGCCCACGCGAATAGTACACGGTTGTGAAAACATACTTGACCTCTTAGCAACAACTAATCATGAGCTAATAACAAGCATCAGAACAGATGCAAGGGTTGCTGAACACGTGTTACGGTAGCGTCACTGAATATTGTAACCCTCAAATCCTCCAAAAATAAACGAAAAATATATCTATGCAAAAAAGCAGATAAAAATTCACTTGCCGCCTTCCTGAGAGACAGCCTCCACTCCTTTCAAATTAACAATGAAAGTGTAGACCAGATGTGGCTTGAATTTAATGAAATAGTATCGACAGCAACTGAGAGATTATATCGAATAAATTAACAAACACCGGCCGCTGTGGCCGAGCGGTTCTAGGCGCTTCAGTCCGGAACCGCGCAGCTGCTAATGTCGCAGGTTCGAATCCTGCCTCGGGCATGCCTGTGTGTGATGTCCTTAGGTTAGTTAGGCTTAAGTCGTGACCTAAGATGTTAAGTCCCATAGTGCTTAGAGGTATTTGAACCATTTTGAAATTAACAAACGACGGAGCTGGTTCCCCTTGGTACACAAAACGGGTCAGAACACTGTTGCAGAAATAACGAAAAAAGCATGCCAAATATAAACAAACGCAAAATCTCCAGATTGGCGATTTTTTACAGAAGCTCGAAATTTAGCGGCGGACATCAACTCGAGATTTTGTAACAGTTCCCACAAAAAAACTTTATCTCGAAACCTGGCAGAAAATCAAAAGAGATTCTGGTCGCATGTGAAGTATGCTAGCGGCAAGACTCAATAAATGCCTCCTCTGCGCAATAGCAATGGTAATACTATCGACGACAATATTACCAAAGCAGAGTTACTAAACACAGTCTACCGAAATTCCTTCACCAAAGAAGACGAAGTAAATATTACAGAATTCGAACCAAGAACAGCTGCCAAGACCAGTAACTTAGAAGTAGATATCCTCTGAATAGTAAAGCAACTTAAATCACTGCTGCTACGGTCACAGGTCCGAATCCTCTCTCGGGCATGGGTGTGTGTGATGTCCTTAGGTTAGTTAGGTTTAAGTAGTTCTAAGTCTAGGGGACTGATGGCCTCATATGTTAAGTCCCATAGTGCTTAGAGCCATTTGAACCATTTCAAGTTTATGACAATTGTTATTTCTGTCAATTGTTATTTCTGTTTATTGACTTTAATAAATATTATGAACAATAAAAGGTGAGTGCTCCCCTGCCCTAAAGTCGGGTCCTTCCGCTTAGTCCTTTGGGCGTTTTACGATACGCCGAGGTAATACCGGTTTCAGGAGGCAATATGAGCAGCCGTTTTAGGCTGTTTGCAGATGACGCTTTCGTTTATCGTCTAGCAATCTCATCAGAAGATCAAAACAAATTGCGAAATGATTTAGAAAAGATATCTGAATGATGTGAAAGTTGGCAATTGACTCTAAATAATGAAAAATGTGAGGTCATCCACGTGAGTGCTAAAAGGAATCCGTTAAACTTCGATTGCACTCTAAATCAGTCTAATCTAAAGGCCCTAAATTCAACTAAATACCTAGGAATTACAATTACTAACATTGGAGAGAACACATAGAAAACGTTGTGGGGAACGCAAACTGAAGACTCCGTTTTACTGGTAGAACGCTTAGAAAAAGTAACAGGGCTACTAAAGAGACTGCCTTCACTCCTGTTTTGAAGTACTGCTCCCCGGTCTGGAATCCTTATCACGTAGGACTAACGGAGTGCATGAGGAAGTTCAGACAAGAGCAGCACGTTGTTTATTATAGCGAAATAGGGAGAGAGAGTCACGGACATGATATAAGATTTGATGTGGACAACATTAAAACAAAGGTATGTTTTGTTGCGACTGAATGTTCTCACGAAATTTCAATCACCAACTTTCTCCTCCGAATGTGACAATATTTTGTTGATGCCTACCTACATAGGGAGAAACGATCACCATAATAAAATAATGGAAATCAGAGCTCTCACGGGGAGATATAGCTGTTCGTTTTTTCCGCGCGCTGTTCGGGAATGGAATAACAGAATTATTGTGAAAGTGGCTCGATGAACTCTCTGCCAGGCACATGGGCGATTTGCAAAGTATCCATGTAGATGTACATGTAAATGTAGATGATTACCATGAAAAATAGGGTTTTGTAGCCAAAAGAGTAGGGAATAGTATGTGTACTGAAATCCTGAATAAAACCAACCTGCTTTCAGAAAAAAATGTGTCGCATTACTTATTGAACGTCCCACATGCAAACTGAACCCAGAGCAATGCGATGAGAACATATTTGTAAGCCCCTTATATTAGAAAACAAACAACTGTCTAACAAACCATTGTCGATGAGCGAACGTGACGAATAATATATACAGATCTGCCGTGTGTCCAGCGAAGAGGTTATCACCACTGTTCACAGATCATGACAGGCTGTCGATGATGGACTGTTGCTCGCTACGGCAAATAGCAGACATGTATTTACTGTGTGGCTTAGTATGATGTAATGTCAGGAAAGTCGAACAAATTGTAAACGACGACAAAAATTATATGCAACTACAGCCTGAACTGAAAGAAATAATTTAGAAAATATAAATTAATGCTCACTAATCTATTGTATATAAATAAAAAAGCTATGCAATCAAAATGAAGTGTTTGAATGAAAATTTTCCATTTGTCATATAAAACTCAAAATACATAAGGTATAAAATTATGGTTACGCGAAGGTGAGTTAAAAGAAGGTCTCAATATTACATACAGTCATTTGCTGCATATATATATACATATGCGTGAATACTCTGCACTTCACACTTAAGTGCGTGGCAGAGGGTTGATCGAAACACTTCCATACTCTTTCTCTACCGTTTCCATCTCCAACAGCGCGCGGAAAAAACGAACACTTAAATCTTTTTACGTACGAGATGTAAATTCTCTTATTTTTTTACCATGATGGTTTCTCTCGGTGTAGGTTGGAGTGAACACAACATTTTCGCATTCGGAGGAGGAATATGGTGATTGAAATGTCGTGAAAAGTTCTTTCCGAAATGAAAAACGCCTTTTTGTTAATGATTGCCACCTCAAATCGCGTATCGCATCCGTGATACTCGTTCCCTATTCCGCGATAGTAAAAAACGAGCTGTCCTTCTTTGAACTTCTTCGACGTGTTCCGTCAGTCTTATCTCGTAAGGATTCCATACTCCACAGCATTACTCGATCAGAGAACGGATAAGCGTAGTGTGGGCTGTCGCTTTAGTAAGCCTGTTGCGTCTTCTTTCTGTTCTGCCAATAAAAGGTAATCTTTGGTTTGCCTTCCCCACAACATTATCTATTTGATCATTTCAATTTTAGTTTCTCGATTGTGATTCCTAGGTGTTTAGTTGAACTGACAGCCTGTAAATTTGTGTGATTCATCGTGTAGCCTGTAAATCTGTGTGATTCATCGTGTCACCGAAATTTAAAGATTTCCTTTTAGTACTCATGTGAATGGCCTCACGCTTTTCATTACTTAGCGTCAACTGCCACTTTTAACACCTTACAGATATCTTGTCTAAGTCGTTTTGTACATTGCATTGATCTTCTGTTGACTTTATTGGACTGTGAATGACAGTACCATCTGCAGACAATCTAAGGAGCCTGCTCACATTGTCTCCTAATATAGGTTAGGCACAGCAGATGGACTACAATAAATATTTCGTTCGGGAGCGTCAGATTTCACTTGTGTTTTACTCGATGACTGTCCATGAATTACCATCAACTGTGACCTTCCCGACAGGAAATCACGAATCCACTGCACAACTGAGACCATACTGCTTAGGCACGCAATTCGATTAGAAGCAGCTTATGAGGAGCGGTATCAGAAGCCTTTTGGAAATCTAGAAATTTGGAATCCATTTGAGATCTATAGCACTCATTACTTCGTGAGAATAAAGAACTAGTTTTGTTTCACAAGAGCGATATTTTCTGAAACCGTGCTGGCTGTGAGTCTTACCCCAAATCGACGATATGGATCTGCAGTTCCTCGGATTATTCCTTCTTCCATTCTTGAGCATTATTGTGACCTGTGCGGCTTTCCAATCTTTAGGTACGGACCTTTCGTCGAGCGAGAGGTTGTATATGATTGTTAAGTACGAAACAACTGTATCATCATACTGTGAAAGGAGTCTAATTGATACAAAGTCAGGAGCCGAGGACGTGGCTTTAATAAGTGATTTAAGCTCCTTTGCTACACCGAGGATATCTACTTCTAAGTTATATTTGCAGCAGGTCTTGATTCGAATTCTGGAATATTTACTTCGTCTTCTTTGGTGAAAAAATTTCGGCTCTGTCATCTGTTTCTTTAGCATCGCTATCGTGCAGTGAAAATATTAATTCTGTCTTGCCGCTGGTGTAGTTTACAAACGACCAGAATCTCTTTCTACCAGAATTATAGACAGAACTATTAAAAACATTTCGGATTGAAGCTCGAAATAAATTTCGAGCTTCTGTAAAAATTCGCCAACCTTGGAGTGCTTGTGTGTGTGTTCTTTTTTTTTCATTTTTGTTTTTCATTTTTACATTTGGCGTGCTCTTTCCGTTTCTTCTGCAAACGTGTTCCTCCTGTTTAAGTTCCATGGGTGGTCAGTTCCGTCTCTATAAAACTAAAAAATGGTTCTGAGCACTATGGGACTCAACTGCTGAGGTCATTAGTCCCCTAGAACTTAGAACTAGTTAAACCTAACTAACCTAAGGACATCACAAACATCCATGCCCGAGGCAGGATTCGAACCTGCGACCGTAGCGGTCGCTCGGCTCCAGACTGCAGCGCCTATAACCGCACGGCCATTCCGGCCGGCCGCAGTATAGTCCAGGGACATAATTCTGACTGGGGATAAATCACTTATGGGGGTCCCAAGGTTCTATCTAAGGTCCACTACTGTTCCTCATACACGTAAACGATATTCCGTCCAGTACACAACAAGCAGAATTAGCTCTTTTTGCAGATAAGACTAGTATTTTAGTCAGTCCAAGCATACGTACAGAAACAGAAGAAACGGTAACCAAAGTTGTTAAAAGTATCATTGACTGGTTTTCGCCGAGCGATCTTAATTTCAAATTAAAAAAATAATGAATTCAGAATGGGATAGTAAAATAATTGAAGACCAAAACAAAAGGCGAATGGTTGCAGTAATTTCAAGAAACAACGTATTCAGTTCCGCACGTCTACAGGTACATATGGTGAGGAAATGACAAATAGTGTGCAAACTTCAAAATGCTTAGAGGTCCATATTAATGAGAGTTTAAACTGAAAAAATAAATTTTGGAACTCATAAAACGACATACTTCAGCCACATTTGCGCTTAGAATCATTGAAAATCCTGGGTGGATACAAATCAGTATATTGACATATTTTGCATATTTTCATTCAACAATGTCATTCAACGTCTGTTGAAGGAGTTGAGTGTTCTGGCTGCCGCTTTACAGTACATTTATTCCCTCGTGGAGTTCGTCACAAAAAATGCACTACAGTTCAATAGGAGCAACGAGGTACATAATTACAATACCATAAGGAAAAATGACAGTCATTCCACCACATTAAGTTTGTCTTGAGCACAATAAGGGATGTACAATGCTGCAACAAAAAATTTTGATCACTTATCCAGTGATATGAAATGTGTGGCAGACAGCGAAGTAAACTTCGATAACAAACTGAGAAAGTTTCTGCTTGACAACTCCTTATATTCCGTAGAAGATTTTCTACTACTGTAATGGGTAGAAAGTGGTGGGTGGAATTACTAACTTACATGCGTATATCTTTTTTTTCCTTTTTGTTAAAAAATAAAAATAAAAAAGCTTATAAATGTTCACAATGCAACCTATGTGCAGGGCGATTTTTTCCACCGTGCTCAAGCTCTAGCAATTTATCGATGGCGGATACGGAACAAAAAAGGTCTAATGAACGTCTGTCCAGAAATGCATGGTTTCCATGCTAGAGTGCATTTAGTCAATATATATTTTTACAGAAACTGCTGTCTAATACGCTCTGTACTATGCAGCCACAGTTACAGTATGTGTTGAAAATGGTTTCCATGTCCCTTAACTCATGCGTGTACGCGCCGTTTTATGTTCTGCCTCACACGTTCACGATGGCCAGATTGCATCTGAACAGAGTCAAAGGCATCATGAATATGCTGCTCCAGTGTCTCCACATCTTGAATGGGCTCTGCATACACGATACTTTTGAGGGGCCCCAAAACCAGAAATCGCACGTTTTGAGATCCAGTGCACGAGCAGGCCTTGCAACAGAACCCCTGGTCCGATTCATCGACCAGGGAAAACACGACTGAGATATGTCCGGAAGTTAACTGCAAAGTGGGCTGGAGCACTGTCATGTAGCAACAACATAACCCTTCGAATCATCAATGGCATTTCTTCCAGCAGGGGAGGCAAAGTCACTCGGAAGAAACGCCGATAATTCCGGCCTCTTAGGCGACATTGTAGGAAGACTGATCCCAAAATACGGTGGCCAATTTTCCTGGCTCACACATTCCAGCTGCACCGATGCTGATGATTCGCTGTGACCATACCATGGGGGTTCCGCATACTATCCCACAGACGACTGTCATGAAAGCTGAAGATAACATTCCACGTGAAAGTGGTTGAAATGCCTGAGCTAGCAGGACAGAGTGGGTTAGGTTGTGGAAGGGGCCAAAATACGTTGCTGTAAGTTTCCCTCAACATACAAACTTTATTTATCAACACACGATATTACAACGAGGAATCAAAACACTTAAGACTTTAATCGACCTCCCTTGATTAACTTTATATCGGCTGTAGGCCACATTCAGAATCCAAGACACAAGGCATAGGCAAGAAATTGAAATACAAAGTTCTTCTGGAGGTTTCACCCAAAAATACACTCCTGGAAATTGAAATAAGAACACCGTGAATTCATTGTCCCAGGAAGGGGAAACTTTATTGACACATTCCTGGGGTCAGATACATCACATGATCACACTGACAGAACCACAGGCACATACACACAGGCAACAGAGCATGCACAATGTCGGCACTAGTACAGTGTATATCCACCTTTCGCAGCAATGCAGGCTGCTATTCTCCCATGGAGACGATCGTAGAGATGCTGGATGTAGTCCTGTGGAACGGCTTGCCATGCCATTTCCACCTGGCGCCTCAGTTGGACCAGCGTTCGTGCTGGACGTGCAGACCGCGTGAGACGACGCTTCATCCAGTCCCAAACATGCTCAATGGGGGACACATCCGGAGATCTTGCTGGCCAGGGTAGTTGACTTACACCTTCTAGAGCACGTTGGGTGGCACGGGATACATGCGGACGTGCATTGTCCTGTTATAAATGTCGTGTGGCTAGGGCCTCCCGTCGGGTAGACCGTTCGCCTGGTGCAGGTCTTTCGATTTGACGCCACTTCGGCGACCTGCGCGTCGATGGGGATGAAATGATGATGATTAGGACAACACAACACCCAGTCCCTGAGCGGAGAAAATTTCCGACCCAGCCGGGAATCGAACCCGGGCCCTTAGGATTGACAGTCTGTCACGCTGACCACTCAGCTACCGGGGCGAACAGCAAGTTCCCTTGCCGGTCTAGGAATGGTAGAACGATGGGTTCGATGACGGTTTGGATGTACCGTGCACTATTCAGTGTCCCCTCGACGATCACCAGTGGTGTACGGCCAGTGCAGGAGATCGCTCCCCACACCATGATGCCGGGTGTTGGCCCTGTGTGCCTCGGTCGTATGCAGTCCTGATTGTGGCGCTCACCTGCACGGCGCCAAACACGCATACGACCATCATTGGCACCAAGGCAGAAGCGACTCTCATCGCTGAAGACGACACGTCTCCATTCGTCCCTTCATTCACGCCTGTCGCGACACCACTGGAGGCGGGCTGCACGATGTTGGGGCGTGAGCGGAAGACGGCCTAACGGTGTGCGGACCGTAGCCCAGCTTCATGGAGACGGTTGCGAATGGTCCTCGCCGATACCCCAGGAGCAACAGTGTCCCTAATTTGCTGGGAAGTGGCGGTGCGGTCCCCTACGGCACTGCGTAGTATCCTACGGTCTTGGCGTGCATCCGTGCGTCGCTGCGGTCCGGTCCCAGGTCGACGGGCACGTGCACCTTCCGCCGACCACTGGCGACAACATCGATGTACTGTGGAGACCTCACCCACGTGTTGAGCAATTCGGCGATACGTCCACCCGGCCTCCCGCATGCCCACTATACGCCCTCGCTCAAAGTCCGTCAACTGCACATACGGTTCACGTCCACGCAGTCGCGGCATGCTACCAGTGTTACAGACTGCGATGGAGCTCCGTATGCCACGGCAAACTGGCTGACACTGACGGCGGCGGTGCACAAATGCTGCGCAGCTAGCGCCATTCGACGGCCAACACCGCGGTTCCTGGTGTGTCCGCTGTGCCGTGCGCGTGATCATTGCTTGTACAGCCCTCTCGCAGTGTCCGGAGCAAGTATGGTGGGTCTGACACACCGGTGTCAACGTGTTCTTTTTTCCATTTCCAGGAGTGTATTTTCTAAATCTTCAATCTGAACAGGCCGAAGGCCTTAGCAATTTAATTTAATGGAGCTTGGTTGGAGGCCGCATATTAAGCATAAAAAGAGTTACAATCAAAAGACAGAAGGCCTTTTTTAAAACATTTCATGCAAAAGGGCAAGACAAGAACATTAATTTACGGGATATTAAAACTCGGCTGAAGGCCGCACATCAGCAAATAATACCTAGAAAAAATGGTATCAATTTTAAAAGGCTGAAGGTCGTGTCTAAAAAAAATTGAAACAAAATTCAGCTGAAGGCCCCTATAAAGAATAACAATCTAATGCCTTAAGGGCAAGACAAGAACATTAATTTAAGAGACATTAATACTCGGCTGAAGGCCACATATCAACAAAACAATTAAAATCCAAAGGAAATTACTATGCAAAACGCAAGAAACGGCGCTCAGAAGTTTCCAAAGGTCGGCCTGGGATTGTAACACTAAAGCCCGTTTAGACGAGACAGGCAGCCCGTGCAACGATTTCTTAATCCGAAGGCAACCCAACTGACAGACAGCCGACCGACCAATGAACAAGATCAGTTCCGCTACACACAACCAGCAAAACGCTCACAAGATTTCAATACAACGCCCACAACTACCAACAACACCTCAGCTGTCGAACTACACACACGGCTGGACAGCGACACATGTGGAGAAAAATACATTGCCTAAAATTACGTCAACGAGCAGGGCAGGTAACCGGAACGTCAACGGCCACAAGACAGAAGATGCCGCTGGTCAACTTCAATAACAGGGAATAAATTAAGTTAAACTCCACAGGAAGACGGCTGGAATCTTAGCCGACTTGAACACACACTCGTTGTTGCTCGCGGGAATGTCCCAAAAGTGACAACCAGGATCAAACAAAGAAATGTAAACAGCTGAGGCTCGATCGTAGGTTAAGTGAGGACTCAACTCTATCATGTACAAGAACGGTGGTTGACGAACGTCAGAGCACCCGCAAGCAGCACCTTACACTCCAACCGCGCGTGCACGCCGCCAGCGGCTCCGGCCCGACTCCTCGCGACTGGGACTTCCTCGCTGCTCCACGCCAACCGACCGACTGCCCAGGCCCGGAAACGGTGAAAGGACCAAATATACGTCGGCCGATGAGAGACTGGCTGTCCGCGCCTCACCGGCGCTCCGTCCCCGACTTCACTGCTGCTGCGTCCCGCACTGCAGGTCAGTCTCCAACTGCCTGCCACACACACGACGACCAGGAAATACAGTCGGTCGCTCCAGAGGTGGTACGACAGTGCACTTATCGATACGCGCTGCTGCTGCCGCTCACGGGCAAGTAAGGCTGGAAGCTAGTGACGCCAGTAAATGGAATAAGAAAACTAGGCGCCAGTACCGTAAAAGAAGATGACAAACAATATATGGCATGAACACGAGCCGTGGACGGCACAGTGGTCTTGTTTGTGAATAGGACAGATGATTCAAATACTGGAATCGTCTTCCCTGCTGAAGGAACTGCTCCCTATGTGGAAAGTATGTCCCCAGTAAGCTCTGCACACGCTGTAAGTGATAAGGGCAGTAACAACTGTTGTGGAGAGTGTTCCACACGTCACCTGGCTTACCCTGTACTGGCGGTGTTGGGTTGGCAGAAGAGCCAACACTGTGTTACTAGGGGAGGCCGAAATTCACGCGTTTTAGCTCACGCAGGCTGGCGTGAGGAGGGAAGAACTATACTGACGTGAGGTCTGGATCATGACAAGGAATTAGAATTCAGAAAGCGGACGTAATTAGTTTGATACTTTAATCCATTAATGATGAACGTCGCTCTTGAAGGTACATGATTCACAATATCAATATCAATAGTAACTAAATATGGCACCATGCTAGGTCGTAGCAAATGACGTAGCTGAAGACTACGCTAAACTGTCGTCTCTACAAATGAGAGCGTAGGCGGACAGTAAACCATCGCTAGCAAAGTCGGCTGTACAACTGGGCGAGTGCTAGGGAGTCTCTCTAGACTAGACCTGCCGTGTGGCGGCGCTCGGTCTGCAATCACTGATAGTGGCGACAAGCGGGTCCGACGTATACTAACGGACCGCGGCCGATTTAAAGGCAACCACCTAGCAAGTGTGGTGTCTGGCGGTGACACCACAGGCGGGTCAACTGCGTGCTACTGACACAGCGCCGGTCGGGGTGGCCGAGCGGTTCTAGGCGCTACATCTGGCACCGCGGGACCGCTACGGTCGCAGGTCCGAATCCTGCCTCGGGCATGGATGTGTGTGATGCCCATAGGTTAGTTAGGTTTAAGTAGTTCTAAGTTCTAGGGGACTGATGACCTCAGAGGTTATTTCCCATAGTGCTCAGAGCCATTTGAACCAACTGACACAGTGGTCGCCTTCCAAAATGTTGATCATATTTTCCTCCTAGTCTGGTATCCGAACATTCCGGGTATGTCCTTCATGATTTCCTGCACCCTGAAACAACACTATCTCAGACAAACGGCGAAAAACTGTTGCAAACATTGAATGCTGTGGATGTTGTAAGCGGGCATAGGTCTCCTGATACAACCTTGCTGCCCGCCGCTCGTTGCCGTTTCCCTTTCCGTAAGTACACACCAGTTCGGCACGGTCTCGATTCGAATACGGAATCAGTGTATACAAAGGTATATCACATCCGCTACAAGGTGAGGCAGCAAGAGAAGTGAATCGGACACAACATTACCAATTACTATGGCAGGAGAGGAGGCTAAGAGGAAAACTGTTGCTGCATGGTACAGCGTGTATTAAACCACAGACTCTGAGACAAAGTATGATTGAACAAACGGTCTCTAGGATGGAAACTATGTATTTCCAGACATAAGTTCATTAGATCTTTTTCGTTACGTATCCTCTCATTGATAAGTCCATAGAGTTTGTACAAGGTGGAAAAAATCACCTGTATAAATTAATTTGCGAAGTAAATGTAAAATGACTCGTTCCACGTCATTGCTACCTGTCGTGCAAAATGGCCCCTGGAACATGTAACTAACTAGTTAACCAACACAGTTTGCAACTTTCGATATGTCTTGATGGCATGAGCTGCATCGCCATGGGTAAACACTTACAGGAAGATGAGTCGCCCAAGCCGAGATTGCTACCCAATATTGTTGGCGAATAACGAAGTAGACGGTGATGGATCATCGAAAAGGAATCGTCTACTTTCCCTTGATGTGTACACTTCGTAGAATACTGCATGGAGAGTACTGGTGGATCAGCAGTTACAAAAATGGTTCAAATGGCTGTGAGCACTATGGGACTTAACACCGGAGGTCATCAGTCCCCTAGAACTTACAACTACTTAAACCTAACTAACCTATGGGCATCACACACATCCATGCCCGAGGCAGGATTCGAACCTGCGACCGTAGTGGTAGTGCGGTTCCAGACTGAAGCACCTAGAACTGCTCGGCCACTCCTCCCGGCTCAGCAGTTACAGTCCGATCATAAACAACGCGTGGAAGCACTGGATGTCTCCTTCTAACGTAGAACGATATAATGTAACAGTAATTTCCTTTTGTTTTTTGTTTTTGCATAATTACTTCTTTCTAAGCGCAAATGTAATGTACTAATAGTGATATGTGCCGTTGGTGATGAAGAAAAGACTCTTACATGTAAAACATGAATCCATAATGTTTTAGATTTGGTGTAATAAGCTTCATAACTAAGTGACTTCGTTCTTATGTCACTTCCTTATTTACCTGTGGGGCTGGTCCCGGCGGAGGTTCGAGTCCTCCCTCGGGCATGGGTGTGTGTGTTTGTCCTTAGGATAATTTAGGTTAAGTAGTGTGTAAGCTTAGGGACTGATGACCTTAGCAGTTAAGTCCAATAAGATTTCACACACATTTGAACTTTTTTTTTTTTTTTGATCCTTCGTTACCTTTCCCCCTCCAAGCCGGATTTGTTAAGATGTTTGTATCAATGCAATTTCCTACAAGTGAGAATATACTCATTTTCGTTCAAACACTGTCTCGTGTTCTCTTATTTGATACCACTAATCTCATTAATATTTTACTGACAGGTTTCCAAGAGGAAATGTGAACGGAAATACCGGTTTGGGCGATATCTGTTCAGCTGCCATTTCGGTCCTCTTAAGGAATAACTACGAATTGTAGTAATTGGTTAGAAGTTGCATATCATTTAATTAACGAAATCTGGCTGCCAGTTGCGAATAACATTGGCGCACATGAGATATTCCAAACATTCAAAGTCGAGAAAATACGAAGTCAAGCCAATTATTCCGAGGGAGAAATATTTTGCATATCGTAAAACTTTAATCTGTAGACTCTTCATCAAATTAACTCACCCGCTGCAAAAAGACAGAGTTAAAACTGCTAAAATGGTCATTTCTGGAATGCTGTTAATCTGTAAACCGCCATCACCAGAGATCAATAGCATTTTGTCAGTAGGATTTCGTGGGATAACTGCAGCCTGTCTCCAACAGTCGGCCATTTCAGTCTTTTGAATATGCGCGTGACGCTCTCAATGAGTCAGACAAGCATGGACCGTTAGGTCTGCCCTTCCTAGTATATGTCCAGTCCTGTCAGTCACAGTTGGTACAAGTTCCATACAACTGACAAATTATCTAAGATGGGACCCACTAGTTTTCTCTAGAAAGTCTCCCTTGTAGATAGACTGCAATTTCCCAGGTTTTCTGTGATGACCTGAACGGCAGCTCGGTGACCAATGAATTTTTCGATACAGTGCAGCTGGCAGAAAGGAAATTTTGCTTCTCATTAAGTTATTAGATGGCAACCCCCCTAGAATACCTCAGTCAGCTATAGGGTGGTTTCCTGTAATGAGGAAATGTTAGTAACTTAGAATTTCCGAAAACTGCAGCTGGTCACGTATCAAAGACGACGGCCAAAGTGAGGTAAGGACGAGACAGCTGCGTAACTTAAAGTGTTCAGTTCAAGATCCCTTTCACCTTACATAGTTAGTCATAATTACCTGCATTTCAGACACGTAACGTGTATCCACAGAACATGTGGCGCTGTAATTAATTGAGGAAGTTCATGATGATCTCTCCATTGGCAAAAGATTCCGGAATAGTCCCCCATTCGGATCTCTAGGAGAGGACTGCCAAGGGGGAGATTACCATGAGAAAAAGATTAAATAATCAACGGAATGATAACGTTCTACGAATCGGCGCATGGAACGTCAGAAGCTCCAACATGGTAGGGAAACTAGAAAATCTGAAAAGGAAAATACCAAGCCTCAAACTAGATACAATAGGGGTCAGTGAAGTAAAGTGGAAAGAAGAAAAGTATTTCTGGCCAGATGAGTATAGGGTAAGATCAACAACAGCAGAAAATAGTATAACAGGAATAGGATTCGTTATGAACAGGAAGGTAGGGCAGAGAGTATGTTACTGTGGACAGCTCACAGACAGGGTTGTTCTTATCGGAATCGATAGCAAACCAATACCGACGACGATAGTTCAGGTATACATGCCGACGTCGCAAGCTGAAGATGAAAAGCTAGCGAAAGTGTATGAGGATATTGAGAGGGTAATACAGTACGTAAAGGGGGATGAGAATCTAATAGTCTTGAGGGACTAGAATTCAGTTGTAGGGGAAGGAGTAGAAGAAAAGGTTACAGGAGAATATGGGCTTCGGACAAGGAATGAGAGAGGTCAAAACTAATTGAGATCTGTAACAAGTTTCAGTTAGTAATAACGAATACCCCGTTCAAGAATCACAAGAGAAGGAGGTATACTTGGAAAAGGCCAGATGATATTCCCGTTAGTTTACATCATGGTCAGACAGAGATTTCCGAAATCAGATACTGGATTATAAGGCGTGCCCAGGAGCAGACATAACCTCAGATCACAATATAGTAGTGGTGAAGAGTAGGCTGAATTTTAAGACATTAGTCAGGAAGAACCAATACGCAATTAAGTCGGATACGGAAATACTAAGGAATGACAACATAGGGCTATAGATATGGTGATAAGGAATGGCTCAGTAAGCAGTACAGTTGAAGAGGAATGGACATCTCTAAAAAGGGTCATCACAGAAGTTGGAAGGAAAACATAGGTACACAGAAGGTAACTGCGAAGAAACCATGAGTAACAGAAGAAATACTTCAGTTGATTGCTAAAAGTAGGAAGTACAGAAATGTTCCGGGAAACTCAGGAATACAGAAATACGAGTCGTTGAAGAATAAAATAAATAGGAAGTACAGGGTAGCTAAGACGAAACGGCTGCAGGAAAAATATGAAGACATCGAAAAAGAACTTATTGTCGGGGATAGACTCAGCATACAGGAAAGTCAAAACAACCTTCCGTGATATTAAAAGCAAGGGTAGTAACATTAAGAGTGCAACGGGAATTCCACTGTTAAATGCAGAGGAGAGAGCGGATAGGTGGAAAGAATACATTGAAAGTCTCTTGGAAGCAAGACTAAAGAAAAATTAAGACACGTTCATAGGATTTGTCGACCTGGAAAAAGTGTTCGACAATGTAAAATGGTGCAAGATGTTCGCAATTCTGAAAGAAGTAGGGGTAAGCTGTAGGGAGAGACGGGTCATATATAATATGACGGAATAATAAGACGGAATAATAAGAGTGGACGACCAAGAACGCAGCTCTCGTACTAAAAAGGGTGCAAGACAACGATGTAGCCTTTCGCCCCTACTGTTCGATCTGTACGTCGAGGAAGCAATGATGGAAATAAAAGAAAGGTTCAGGAGTGGGATTAAAATTCAAGGTGAAAGGATATCAATGATACGATTCGCTGATGACACTGCTATCCTGAGTGAAAGTGAAGAAGAATTAAATGATCTGCTGAACGGAATGAACAGTCTAGTGAGTACAGTCTAGGGATTGAGTGTAAATCGGAGAAAGACGAAGGTAATGAGAAGCAGTAGAAATGAGAACAGCGAGAAACGTAACATCATGATTGACGGTCACGGAGTAGATGAAGTTAAGGAATTCTGCTATCTAGGCAGTAAAATAACCAACGACGGACGGAGCAGGGAGGACATCAAAAGCAGACTAGCTATGGCAAAAAAGGCGTTCCTGTCCAGGAGAGGTCTACTAACATCAAATATCGGCCTTAATTTGAGGAAGAAATTTCTGAGAATGTTCGTCTGCAGTGCAGCATTGTTTGGTAGTGAAACATGGACTGTGGGAAAACCGGAGCAGAAGAGAATCGAAGCATTTGACATTTGGTGCTACAGGCAAATGTTGGAAATTAGGTGGACTGATAAGTTAAGGAATGAGGAAACGATTATGTGGAAAACACTGATAAGGAAAAGGGACAGGATCATAGGACATCTGTTAAGACACGAGGGAATGACTTCCATGGCACTAGGCGGAGCTGTAGAGGGCAAAGACTGTAGAGGAAGACAGAGATTGGAATACATCTAGCAAATAACTGAGGACGTAGGTTTCGCGTGCTACTCTGAGATGAAGAGGTTAGCACAGGTGAGGAATTCGTGGCGGGCCGCATCAAACCAGTCAGTAGACTGATGTTCAAAAAAAACCTCCGTGTTTTCATTATAAGACTGCCGGAAAACTACAAGGCATGCAGAAGAGAGACACTTTCCAGTAGATACAGCAAATCTCCAAGCATTAAACTAATAACGCAGGTGCTCTATATGGTTATAGTTTGTGATACAGGAAATACCGGCGGAGGAGCACGTTTAGGTACAATTCTTCAGTGCAGCAATAGTAACCTGCTTCTGAAATTTGTTCGCGCCTTCTGATAGGCAACTCGGTGAACAAATTCAAGCCAACAGTACGGCACGAGGGATTTGTCCATATTTTCTGACATATCTGCCCCTAAGAAGTGCTCTGTAATGACTCCACGAAATCGATACTTGGAGATGTTCTCTACCCATTAATATGTGTCATTTCTCTTGTATTTCCTGTAGTTTTCACTCAATCTTCTGAAACTCCAAGGTACTTACGACCACCCTTGTATAAAGCTGACTGTAAAAGTTTGGAACTTCCTGTACACATTTTGAGATGTAATTGTCCTTTGCATCTTTGCAGCTGGAGAATGCGTACAGTCTACCTACAACTATGTCCTTACACGAGGCCATGATGTGACAAAAGAGAGACATTAGCTTCTCACATCAGTATGAAAATGTTATTATTCCTGCTCTCATTTTTTTAGTTCTGCAGTTATGTTCAGTGACGGAACAGTCTAAATACACATTCCCTGTTCCAGTGAATTAACTTTGTGTTCGACTATGATCGAACCGATGTTTGGAACGATTTTTCATCCCATCGTCGTTGACTCTTTAATGGCATGAGGCCATGGTATTGTCTCCTGTGTACAAACAAGAGCGACAAAGGGAATGACATGGCGTCAGCACACAGGACGCTATCGCGTGACGCCGAATTTCCCCGCTTTCAGCTGTCAATCAAAGATATTTTAATCGTTGTATCAATAAACAAATGTGAGCGTGAAACTTCCGTGCCAGTATACGCGGTAGAAATTATTTCAGTAAATCAGTGTGGAGGGGGAGGTGGGGGAGGGAAGGGTGAGGTGGGGCGGACTGTCAGACGGCTCATATATTGTCGTCAATCCAGAGTAGACACGGGCAGCGTTTTTCACGAGGCAAATTGAAAAATGTCGAGCACTGCGCCAGTTACGCAGTCTTTCAGAGACTTAGATCCTCAAAACTTACTTTGTACTAGTGGTAAATGGCGCTACAATGTACACATATATTGCTACCATGAAACGACGGTAGTCCGATAACGTACACTGAAATGAAATTTATACGTGGAAAGATTATCAGTACTTGAAATAAGCATTACAAAATGTCCGTTACACTTGCATGCACGGAACTGTATGTATTTGTTTCCTCTCTGTGATTTGATGAATAAGTCAGTTAAAAAATCAAAAGATTCATTATTCGATGCTAAGTCGCTGCTAATACAGCCTCTAACGTTTCTTCGCCTCTAAGAATTGTTAATATGCACAACATCATGTAAAGTTAGGTACTGCTCCTTAGTAAAAGGTTGAGAGGTAGAGGCATAAAACGTCCGAAAGGATAATAGTCCACGAGACCCAGAAAGCAGTAAATGCAGGCCCTCAGGTAGATGTCGTTGACTTCCGAAAGGCATTCGATATTGCTCCGCACTGCCTCTTAATGAACGAAAAACGAACTTATGGAATATCAGACCAACTGTGTGACATTGAAGAGTTTCTAGCAAACAGAGTACTGTATGGCATTGTGAACGAAGATAAGTCGTCAGATGTAAAAATAACTTCAGACGTGTCCCAAAGGAGTGTTTTAGGTCCATTACTTTTCATAATCTTTATGGATGACCTAGTAAATAACGTCAGAAGTTTCACGAGGTTTGTCGCGTATAGTACTGTTGTATAAAGAGAACTTGCGGCGCTACAAAATTGTACCGAAATGCAGGTAGAGCTACGGAAGATCGACGCGTGGTGCAGGGAGTGGCGATTGACTCTCAACATAAACACACGTAACGTATTGCGAATACAAAGACAGAAGGACCCTCTATACTGTGTTCACACAACTGCAGAACACTCGCTAGAAGCAGTTTATTTCTATAAAACACCTACCAGTATGCGTACGGAGCGATCTGACATGAAAAGACCACATAAAATTAATCGCGAGTGAAGCTAATACCACACTGAGATTCGTTGAAATAATACTCAGGAAATGTAGCCCATCAACAAAGAAAATAACTTACAAAACACTCGCTCCAACTATCCTTGAATAATTCTCGTGAATCCATGCCAGACAGGACTTATAGAGGAAATACTGAAGAACTGAAGCACAGCGGCGCGCATCGGGACAGGTTTATTTGGTAAACACATAAGCGTGACAGGAATGATCAAGCAACTCCAGTGTTAGACGCTGTAACAGACGCGTTCTGCGTCACTGTGTAGTTTAAAGTCAAAGTTCCGAGAGCGTACTTTCCTAGTAGAGTAGACAAGTAGTCACCTTCCTCCTAAGTATATCCCGCGAAAAGACCATGAAAATAAACTAAGGGGGTTACGAGGCCACACGGAGGCTTATCGGCAATCATTCTTCCAGCGAACTGTTTGTGAGTGGAAATGGAAGCAGCGAACTGACTGTGGTATACAAAGTACACTCCACCACCCACCACGAGGTGGCTTTCGGAGTATACAGGGTGAGTCACTAACTATTTCCACTTAGAGTAACTCCGAAAGTATGATAGTAGCTAAAACGTTTGTGGGGCAAACATAGCATGGGACAATGGGGGCCATAATATGACGTTGGTTTTTTGTTGCTGGGTGGGTTCTCATCAGAGATATGGAGATCAACCTTTTTTTTTAAGTAGCTATCGAGACGAATCTAATGATGTGTAACAGTAAGGTCTTTTAAGGTCAACGAAGGTCAACAAGGGTGCATGAACGTCCATTTACGGAAGATGTTCGAAACGATGACCATTGGTATCAATGCAGTGCTGCAATCTTATCATCAATTGAGTGGTATTCCTTATCACTTGGGCACTTATCGAAGCATATGCTCTGACAATTCGCTCTCGTACATCTTGAAAGTAGTAAATATTCGCCGACTACGGCGTATCCATCAAACGTGCCATTGACATGTAAACACCATTCAACAGTTTCGCAATACAACACTAATAGGAACGCTAAGACTTGTATCGTCGAATCAAGCGAATGTGATTGATGTAATCCTTCGAAGAACAAGTCGATATGCTTCTCATTCACGGAGAATGCCAACGAAATTCAGAGAGAGTTAGAGACTTATACGGCGAAAAATATCCTCAACGTACTCACCCTACACGTCGTACATTTAAATATGTGTATGATAAATTGAGAACAGCTGGACCTTTAACGCATTGGAAACATATCTGGCAAAGGAAAGTTACTAACGAGGAAATGGAAATTGGTACTCTTGCCACTGTGGTTCGAGATCCTTGTTTTAGTTCGCGTCAAATATCAAGGGAATCTGGCATGAGCCAGAGTAGTGTTGTTCGTGTTCTGCATCGCCATAAATATCACCCTTACCATGTCAAAAAAATTGTTCAAATGGCTCTGAGCACTATGGGACTCAACTGCTGTGGTCATAAGTCCCCTAGAACTTAGAACTACTTAAACCTAACTAACCTAAGGACAGCACACAACACCCAGCCATCACGAGGCAGAGAAAATCCCTGACCCCGCCGGGAATCGAAACCGGGAACCCGGGCGTGGGAAGCGAGAACGCTACCGCACGACCACGAGATGCGGGCCTTTACCATGTCAGTCTCCACCAGGAATTAACTGGTACGGTTGAATGCGTCGTACTGAAATCTGCTGATGGGCTCAACTTCATATTCAGAGGGATGACACATTTATTAATTTGATTTTATTTACTGACGAGGCTACATTAACGAACCATGGAAATGTTAATTTGCATAACATGCATTATTGGGCAACTGAAAATCCGTGTGGGCTGCGCCTAGTTGCAAACCAAATACCGTGGTCGATGAATGTATAGTGTGGGATTCTGGAGGACAGAATTATATCCCCCTATTGCATCGAAGGAAATCTTAATGGTAGGAAGTACACCACATTCGTGCAAGAAACATTGTCTGTTATTGGAAGAAATACCTTTAGGAACAAGGAACAGAATGTGGTATTAACACGATGGGTGTCCGCCTCATTTTTCGCTGATGGCTAGAAATGAGTTGCAGAGACAGTTCGCAAATTGTTGGATTGGACGCGGAGGAGATGTGTCGCGGCCGGCTCGTCCGCCGGACTTGACGCCTCTGGATTCTTTCTTGTGGGGGTTCGTAAGAGACATTGTTTATAAAGACATTCCAACTACACCTGAAGATATGCGAGGCAGAATTGTCAGAGCATGTGCTTCGATAAGCGCCAATGTTATAAGGAATACCACACAATCAATGATAAGAAGATTACAGTACTGCATTGATACTAATGGTCATCACTTCGAACACCTTCTGTAAATGGACGTACATGCCACCTTTGTGACCTTCGTTGACCTTCAAAGACCTTACAGTTACACATGATTGGATTCGTCTCCATAGCCGCTATCAAAAAATAAGTACCAAACTATAGCATCCACTTAAAAAAATAAAAGTTGACCTTTGTGTCTCTGAAGCGACACCACCTAGCAACAAAAAGCCAACGTCATATTATGGCCCCTGTTGTCCCATGCAACATTTGTGCCACAAACTTTTCCGCTCCTATTATACTTTTGGAGTTATTCTTGGAGCCAATAGTTAGTGACTCACCCTGTAGATGAAAATGTAGATGTAGATGTGTCATAATCACAAAGCATGAGTACTGGAACAAAGCTTTTCCACCCCCCTCTCCATAGTTGCCAGATGTATCCAAGATGGCGGCTATGACGTCATCCAAGATAGCGGCGTGTAGACTTGGCAACAGTGCATGACGTCATCCAAGATGGCGGCAATGATGTCAGCTGATGGCGCAAGTACCATTCGTTATCCAAGATGGCGGGTTTTGGAGGAAAGTGCCAAGCCCCCCCCCCTCACCACACACCCCTGGCAGGAAGTTCAAATTCCATCAGGACAATGCAATCTCTACTAACCTAAGAAAAATGGCGGGAAAGAAAGGGCAGTTGGGCTGCCTGCACTAACCTAAGTTACCCGACCCCCACCTCTTCCTAGGGATTGGTGGGAAAATGACTCAGCCTGTGCTGGACTGCTAGAGAGAGGAAGGAGTGTACTTTATTTATTGTGGAACAATTTATTTAGGGATGAATTTTGAAAGATAGTATACTTATCACAGTTATACAGAACACATGCTCTGACATACCACACAGCCTACAGAGCTGCAAACCACTCGTAAATAATGCAATACATTTATGTCCAGAGAGCCAAACAACTCATAAATTCCTAAAATAACAATCCATCTAAAAGACTTTGCAAACATGCTCACTACTCATCAACTGTTGAAATCACGCACCAGTTTTTATTTAAGCAATTTGAGACACTACTGCAATCCAGTGTGTTTGCCACGAGGCCCACAGCTCAACTGACCTAGTACACAGTTCCACCACCAGAGGGTGGTGTCATCCATTCTGTGACGTAATCCAAGATGGCGGCCATGACGTCATCTGATGATGCAAGTACCATTATCCAAGATGGCGGGAAACAGTGTGTTCACCTCGAGTCTGGACCTAGTACACAGTATTGCCACAAGATAGCGCTGTCGTCCATTCCATGACATAACCCAAGATGGGGCAGCGGAGGGGGGGGGGGGTGAGATGACAGGAAACAGTATGGTCATGATAACCCAAGATGCCTGTCTGAAGGGGGAACTGACTCAGCCTGCGCTGGGTTGCTGGAGAGAGTAAGGACGGAGTGTAATTTATTTATTTTGCAATAATTTATTTAGGTAAGGATTTTGAGAGATAGTATATTTATCAGACTGATACAAAACACACGCTCTGCCATGCTTGGGGTTATACCACACAACCCACAGGCCTGTAAACTACTTCTAAATAACACTCTGCAAACACGCAAACAACTCCTAAATTACCGAAATTATTTCAGTACAGACATGCAAACTCCTAAATAATGCAGTATATAGATGTGGAGACACGAAATTAACTCTTAAACTATCCAAATAATGCATAGCACAGCCTACAGACCTGCGTGAAAAATAATGGAACAGATATGCAAACAACGTATGCAGGAACAGCCCATGGCCCCCTGTCCACTGAACCACACAGGAGGCTAGCGGCAGCCCCCACGAAGTGATGCAGCCGTCAACTGCCAAGCCATGCACAGCTGCCCTCAAGCATGAGGCAGTGACATCGCTTTCATACTTGACACCTGAGAGATTCCTCTCGAAATACGTGATCACCTAGGTACCATTGCTGACGCGACCAGATGGGAGCAAAGACCTATTTGCAGAGCACAGATGCTCCAAGAGCGTGCGTGCGTCGGCACTGCCGCCTCGAACCACCGCTGGACGCAAGCCAGTACGAGCCGTCGCTCTCACGCTGCTGCAGGTGAAAGTTGCGGCTATTTTCGGGTATACAGTTAGAGTTCCATGAGTGTTATACTGACATCACAGAACTCCAAGGCGCGCTCACACTGGTCCCATATGCGAGATGCCTCTGGGCAACATGATGACGCATAGCTGCGGTATGGTCCAGCGCCGAGAAAGATGTTCCAATGCTTCCCAGAATAGCACAGGGTGCATTGTTCCAAGCAATCCTTGTTCGTCACTGAATTTAACCGTCAAACTGCTGCTGCTGCTGGTATTGGAGCTCTGTTCGCCATTGTTTTCCGTAGGTGAGACTTTCAGTGGTAAAATTATTTTGCACCGATCGCTAATTTGCACTGATAGTTAAACCCCACAAAGGTTGTCTACAGATCATCAAATACATACAAGACTCACAAGAATATTGGAAGTCAGGAACGTATTTACTAGTGTAACTACAATTAAATAATATGATTGCTGCTACAGTCTGACACCGATCGATGTACAGGTAATGTCTCCTCTTGACGGCTGTAGTTCCAGAACGGATCTCAGTTTCTATAGCGAACTCTCGGAAATTGCATAGTGTCCCAGAAATACTTAATGTGCGCTTTTGTAGGAGTTATCGTGATGTCCCGGCTTGTATGCACTGAAATTCTTGCCCTAACAGAACCTGTTAACGAAAATAGAGCAGAATATGCCACGGACCCATGATGTGAGTCAGCAGGAGTAAGCTGATGTTGATGACAAGTTACGCCGTGGAAAATTGTTTCTAAAACGGTCAATCAGTCCGGCTGCATGCCCAAGAGCCTTTCAAGCAGCATATTTGCCGGAAAAACCTACTAACACATATTACATGAGCATAGTCAAAAGCAGAAAGTAAATTTCGACAAAATTTTGGATCAAACGGTAGTAGATATACGTAATGACCTGCGAGAATTGTTCAAAGAGTTGAAAAACGAGATTATAAAGCCAAAGAATACCGAACATTCGGATCCACTCAGGATAGTAAGCAACACGATGAAGAAAAAGAATTCGGGGTGACCGAAATTCATTCTCAATTAATATTACAGCGCCAAGAAATTCATCAGGCTGTTGAACCGAGTGCAGTAATTCATGATGCCACTGTTCACATGCAAAGGTCATGGGACAAAAGTAGTGCAGCCACAAAGTTATGATGAACAACTACGTTCTTCTGATTTTTAACTTGACGTTAATGAACTGGATAATTTTTTCAAATACCAACATAATTGCATTGCTGACCGTGGTAGAAAATTCTTGATTTGTGATGTGAGGAAGTTACAATGCGATCAACCTTCATGAAATCCGAGTGAGACAGGTAAGGTCGGTTTTCGTGCAAAGAAAATGTATTTTGGTGACTACCTAGCAGAAATGTCGGCAGCTACAAAATTCAGAACAACATTCTCAAGTGGGTGTTTGGCCAAGGATCAGAAGAACGAGGTAAATAATTAACTAAGCCGTGAAAAGCATGCCAGTTATTGCGATCGTAACTTCAAGTGGAACAGTCACTTAAAAAGCAACTTGAGAAGAAGAAAAATAAGGAGTTTGTAAGCTCACTTTATGAAGTAGGAGGCAGAAAGTGAGTGGAAAGTGAAAAAGGAAGAAATATCATGTGCATCTTCGAGTGATAACACCTAATGATGACTTTCAGGACTGTGACTTGTGGAGAGATTTATTTGCGTTTTCATACATGAGCATGAATTTAACGCAGTTGCACTATTTCAAACCGTTTTTTTTATGTGGCTTTTATTTACCTGTTTTATGGTGTGGCGGCACGAGTTTTGTTTTGGCGCGATACTGGCGTCTGTTTTCTCTCTGTGTCCACCAGATGCCAGCGTGCGACGCTACATCACCATGACTTCATAAATGCTGACAACTGATCCATTAGAAGCAGTACTACGTCGCTACACGCAATACCAACTTTTCGCATACCTTCCACAGAGCGGGGTTCGAGTCGACAATGCACGAACCAGGCTGCGCATTCGACTAATCTGCGTGGTCGGCTGGCCGATCTTCTCCCCATAGCAGTCAATGTAGGAGCTGGCTGTATGTCACCCAAATCACAAGCAACAGAGCGACGCTACTAGTCTTCAGTTTTGTGTGGCGTATTTACAGCGTCAGTCAGGTTCTTCACTAAGCGGAGTGTCTGCAAGTGCAGTGAGTGATTAAAAAGAATTTGTGCAACGCAAAATGTGAACATCTGAATATTTTTAAACACTAAGGTATTTATGTACTATGTAATTAGATCTGCGACCTGTATGTCATAAACATAGTTCTGCCCGCTTCTATTTTCTTTTTCCGTCTCTGAATCTATTAATTATTAAACTTCCTGGCAGATTAAAACTGTGTGCCCGACCGAGACTCGAACTCGGGACCTTTGCCTTTCGCGGGCAAGTGCTCTACCATCTGAGCTACCGAAGCACGAGTCACGGCCAGTACCCACAGCTTTACTTCTGCCAGTATCTCGTCTCCTACCTTCCAAACTTTACAGAAGCTCTCCTGCGAACCTTGCAGAACTAGCACTCCTGAAAGAAAGGATATAGCGGAGACATGGCTTAGCCACAGCCTGGAGACGAGATACTGGCAGAAGTAAACCTGTGAGTACCGGCCGTGAGTCGTGCTCCGGTAGCTCAGATGGTAGAGCACTTGCCCGCGAAAGGCAAAGGTCCGAGTTCGAGTCTCGGTCGGGCACACAGTTTTAATCTGCCAGGAAGTTTCATATCAGCGCACACTCCGCTGCAGAGTGAAAATCTCATTCTGGAAACATCCCCCAGGCTGTGGCTAAGCCATGTCTCCGCTATATCCTTTCTTTCAGGAGTGCTAGTTCTGCAAGGTTCGCAGGAGAGCTTCTGTAAAGTTTGGAAGGTAGGAGACGATATACTGGCAGAAGTAAAGCTGTGAGTACCGGGCGTGAGTCGTGCTTCGGTACCTCAGATGGTAGAGCACTTCCCCGCGAAAGGCAAAAGCCCCGAGTTCGAGTCTCGGTCGGGCACACTGTTTTAATCTGCCAGGAAGTTTCATATCAGCGCACACTCCGCTGCAGAGTGAAAATCTCATTCTATTAATTATTAGCTTTGTGTATTTAACTTGTACTGTTTATATGTGTTGTATATACGTTCTATTGATGATGTGGTTCCCTTTGTCCTGTTACTACACAAGAAGTTGGTAATTGACTACCATTATAGCACGAATGAAAAAATTCATTCCGCTTGATATACATTTTGTTAATCATAACGAAGTTTTCTTATTGAACGGTGGACAAAACAGCCTACGACATGTTAAATTATTTCCTTCTGTCAAAGAAAATGTTTAATTATGAATAGTTGATAATCGATTACTTAATACACACATCTCATTATTTTGTAAAATACTTTCCTTAAAACTAAAAGTATACTTTTCTCGTGCAGAAATAGTTGGTGTTTGAGCACTAAAAATGAGCCTGTTAATTAATAGTGTCATTCACGTGAATTAATTCTGTTCTTTGTCATGAACACGTGCTGTAAATAGTCGTATATTTCGTCTTTTTTCGTCGACTCGAAGTAATAAGCAAACTTCTTTTAAAGTTAAAAATTAAAACAGTCTTGATCACATAAAACTTACTACAATGGGGACCCGTTTCACTCCAATCTTAGACCATCTTCAGACAATTTTCCAATGGTGGCAGGCGGAGGTGGTGAACAGAACAGGTAATGTCCGTTCAGAGACGGACGTCAACTGCTCTATTTGAACAAGTGATGTTCTCTCAACAGACAGTACCTGCTCCGTTCACGACCTCCGCATGCCACCGTTGGAAAATCGTCTAAAAACAGGCAGAAACTCGCCACCATTCTAATCTGAGAAACTATTTCATTAATGTCGTATACACCTATGCTTTAAAGCAATATTTTCATATGGTGGCATCCGTTAAGTAAATAGTTCAAGTGCTTGTTAATTTTACATTATGCATTATTTATCTATGCTGCCTTATTGTCGATTGCGACCGCTGTAATCCATTGTTGCCCACGACTGTTGCTACTTCTGACATGTGAGAAGCCCATAGCGTCCAAGACGCGGAGATAAAGTGTCCCACCCTGTGACCGAAATAAAAAGATCTCAAAGCTCGTGCCATGGCTGTTTTCCACGTGGTTGCTATTTCGACGTCCATTGAAATTCCTTCTGTTATTACATTCGCCTTGGCAACGGGGAGACCCTTTCTGCAACACAGTACCTATGCGTCATTCGGGCGGTAGCGGAAAAGTTTACAGAATTCTAATATTTTACATTGCAGTCTATTGTTGCGTTTGTGTTTTTCGTGTCTTTATAGCCTATGTGCATTAGTGACTTGTGAAGACTGCGCAAAGCAAATAAAATTGATGGGTTCCTCTGCAACTACGATGAGTATCGTATAAAATTGTGATATTTATATTACATGAGTTTTAGGTTACTTATATAAGATTAGATACAGCATGTCTCCCGTTTGTTGTAATAACTCTCTTATATGTTCAGAATTTGAATGAAATCGGTAACCATTATAAAAATGTGACAACAGACTGCAATAAAGAAATATTAGGATAATGACCAGTTGGCGTCGGTATATTTGTTTCCAGGAGACAACACTGAAATGGAACGGTAATACATGTTTTCTAGACAACATTGATAAAAGGTAACTCTTAATATTGAATAGTGTAAGAATTTGAACAAGTTTAATGGATTGTACTGTCACATTCCTTCTATGGTGGTGAAAACATGATAACTAAATACAATAGAAACATTTTCCTAACAAATTTAGCTCACTGTTATTTATGCTAAACGTAACTTTTGTAGTGAAACGTATGCTTTCGAAATGTATTTATGAACAGTTACCCACCCACTACTTTTTTTTTACTGTCACTTCCATCTTGTAGACTTTTGTGAAGAAATGTCAATAACTGTCACATTAAGTAGAAGCAGAAGTGAATCTCGTTAACTTCATACGAAGAGACACGAGGACTATACAGTAACAAAGACTGACGGAATTTCAAAGCTTTGACACTGAGGTACGAAGGAAAACTCTTGTGCACACATCAAAGAGCCTGACTTTGTAAACCGTAGGTGGAAGAATACAGGTCACGTACTGGAGAAACCTGTTATGAGAACTGCAAAACGACGTGTGGAAGACGAAATGGAACATTATTTCCTTTCAAATGAAAAGCTCAGCTAGTATCAGTGAAAAAGACAGTAGAAGCCCCAGAATTCCGAGATATTAAAAATCTCGTGGGTTGTAAAAATACCGACGGTCACAATAAGCAACTAATAACACACTCTCACAACTAAGAGAATGTTATGAGCTTCAGCACAAAAACGTGACGGAAATTCGTCTCGAAATTATATGAAAAACAGAAAAGCAAAGGCGAATGAAAGATCAACCATTGCTCAAGTTTCCTAGTATCTGAGGGAAGACCGAAGTAGATTAAATTCTGTAGAGAGCTTTAGACGGGGAAGAAGATTACAGGCGGAAATACAGAGTTTTTGACAGACAGAATTCTGATTATGACAGTTTCGCACTTACACAAGACGACGTCTCAACTGAAGAGACCTTTTAGAGACCTGCATAATGAGTTAGGCGCACGTATTTGATTGTTTATAATGTGCCAAAATAATATTGCACATTCGTTAAGGGTCATGTTTCACCTCATCTCATCACGGATAGAATTATAGCCAAGTGTTACAACTGAAAGGTAAGGATGTGATAGCGTGGTGTACCATGATATTATATTTTTTCCGTGTACATTGTTGTAGAGAGAAAAAGAGTCGAGGAGGAGGTGAGAAGCTGCCATTTCTGGTGTTATCAGAGATGATCGCATAACAACGTAACCAGCAGCAGATTCGCAGTACAGGCAGCTGGTTCAAACGGTTTAAATGGCTCTGAGCACTATGGGACTCAACATCTGAGGTCATCAGTCCCCTAGAACTTAGAACTACTTAAACCTAATTAACCTAAGGACATCACACACATCCATGCCCGAGGCAGGATTCGAACCTGCGACCCAACGGTCGCGCGGTTCCAGACTGTAGCGCCTAGAACCTCTCGGCCACTGCGGTCGGCCAGGCAGCTGGAGCGGACCGTTATTCCACATCGCGCCAGGCTCTGTACGTCGCTAAATGTGGCCTTATGCTATTCATCTATTCATATATTCGTATTAAGGTTTTGTATGGTTGTAATGGCAGCGCAGTTGTGTACAAAGGCGGTTACAAAGAGATCTCTGACTACAGGCGCTCTGTATTGGGTCGAGTTTTTATAAGTACTGTTTCTGGAAATTCAGCTTGAACGTTGAATTACTTATGGTATTCGCGGTTCAGTCAAAATAAATAAAGTGTATGGTGAAGTTTCGCCGTGGTTCCGTAGTGTAATTTGTGTGAGGAGGCTCATTATAAGGGTAGCATACTCATGTTCGATGTTGTGAAATTTTGGAGAGATGCGAGGACGTATTAAATAGATTTGATCCAAAAGAGATTTTAGACAAAAAGTGATTTCAGCGCAAGCCGCTGGTAGTGATGTGGAAAGTTTGATTCGTAGTTAAATGGAGTCGGTTTCGTTTCTGATTCTGTTCCAGTTTCCACAGCCAGTGTCCTGCTACGAACACTATCGTAGGGATAGCTATTTCGATTTATTGGTGATTGTGGTATATGGTAGCCGTGAGATCGGAAGACGAGAGACGAGTCATTGTGATGAGTTTGATAGGCAGGCACTATATTTCGTCGTACTTATTTTAGTTTCCCTGGATAAACAAATATTTCAATAACGCCATTCCAAGCAAAAATAAAAAGTAAAAAGAAATAAAAAGGAAAAAGAAAAAAATATGTTGTGTTCACGATGTACTCGCTTTCAGCAACAGTATTTGAAATAAAAGGCAAAAACACTACTCACAGACAGTAATTTAAAGAAAGAAACTAAAGCCAGCGACATTTATGGAATAATCAGAGATTTACATCAACCACTGGTATAATTCTAGCGAGTTATTCAAAAGAACAAAAATTCACTTTAAAAACAAAAACTCGAAAAAGGATTTTAGTTGGTTTACGACCAAAAAATTACTTAGATGGTTAACACTATATCGCTGACTGATCAATAGCTGAAATTTTGTTTAATAGGTATGTTAACCTTGCAACAAAAGATGATGAAGCGTTCGTAATTTTCAAACGTTATACAAAAAGAGAAGATAGTAAGTAAATTTTCATGTGAATTGGGTTGTTTTTGACTATAAAATCAATTTTGGACCTTTCACCCTCGATAATTAAAAGTTATTCTTACCTTTGTAGTGTTACGTATTCGTTCGATAAGTGCTAGAACCAGCGATATCGTATTTTTCCAGCCGACTTTCCGCGGAGAGCCTAGCAGTACGATACAGGCGATAGAAATTTAACACTAGAATGAATTCGTCTAGTGTTCAGGCGCAGTGATGTAGAGTAATAAAAGGAGACATTAGTATGTACAACTACCCAATTAGAAGTACTCCTCCGATAGTTTCGAACGAATATTGTCAATCTTAAGTGGGAAAGACTATTGTAAGATAATTAAGAGATTTTCTTCCTAGTAATATTATTTCATAACAGAACAAGTAGTTTACTCCAGAGGGCACACATAGCTTCTAGAAATTTGGAATTCTGAAAGTACATCTTTGTTAGAAATTGTTGATCTATTATCTTGCTGTTGCGTGAAGTTAATGTACTGTGAAGAGGAACGGTTATTTTTAAACTGTAAAGGGTCAAGACTGATCATGTTCAAAATCTTGAAATTTTATTGGAGTATTATGAGAAGTGTACATCGCTGATCTTAGAGCCTGATCATTGACAGTTTAATTCGTTGTCTGTCGGTGTCCACTAGTATTCTTAAAACCCGTTCACATTCACTGCATTACATCTTCTGTCGCTGAGTTGAATAAATGCGCTATGTAGCAACCGTCCCTCTAGGACTGCGAAAAGTTTTAATACATGCTAGATCTGCGGGGGCTTTACAGTTATTAACGTACACAGCTGAACATTGAGACAACCTAAACAACAGTTAACTGAAATTATTTCGCCAGTAGGATTCCGTTTAAAAGGTGCCAGAACAGCGTAATGTACAACAACAAACAACAGAACATTAAACCTACAAACGGAAACATTAAAGTCTGAATGACTAGCAGAAATTTTATCCTGCAGACTGAAATCCGTGGGACCTTACTTCATACCTTGGAAATAAGATTTGATGACCATTTACTTCTAGAGTTTCTTATATAGGGTTAAAGAAGCAGAGTCTTTTGGTTTTGTTGTCGTTACATTACATTATAGGTGGTTTAGGAAATAACGTATTTTTCTGTTTTTATTGTTACGTCACAACGTGTAAAAAACGGATAAATGATTGGTAGACGTGAATTGACATTAGATCAAGTCCTGATGAAAATAAACTAGCGTCGTATATTTCCTGTCCAGTCTAACAACCATTATCACTCGCGTCTGAATCAGAAGAAATTAGTTCTGCGGAGGCAGCTCGCGAAAATGGTGATTTCGTCACAGGTACTTCTATGCCTTTCGTCCACTGGCGCAAACCAATCGCAATGCACAATCGCGTGCGCGTCGGATACTACTCGCTGGAGAGTCTGGCCCATTATACCGCAACGCAAGGCGCTCACTGGCGGAACAGTAGCTTACTTGCAACGCAACCTGATTGCGACTTCTACGCAATCCAACTTCCAGTACACCTGCTCTGGCGATTGCGTCACGACACTGAAGCGACTCTGGTACTCCTCTCCTAGCATTGTTTGTTGCTTCATAGTTGTTGATGTCAGACTGAGACCAAGTACTTTGCGTTAAGCTGGGTGAAGCAGTATGAGAAGTATGCGAGTCTCTACAGTCAGGGTTTACCAGACTATTGCAAAAAAAGTTACTGTGGAAAAGGCGTGGAAAGCTGCAGGAAAAGAAACTGGAGTGTCTGGTGTACTTATTGTAATGTTATTAAAATCATTATTCATATAAAGTAGTGGAAAATGTATAGCGTTTTCTTTATCGTAGCTATTGTATTGTTCAATATAATCTGAAATTTTTAATTTACAGTGCCATATTTTTAATAGAACAACAAGAAAGTAATGTGCTTACATAGCTAATAATTGTGTTTATTTTCATTTAATTATTATTAACACAGTACTTCATTGCCAAAAAAACAGCATTCAGTGTCAGGAAATATTGCGATAAATTATTTCATAATTATTGGACACTCGACGTGCCTTCAATGAGAATGAACCGTTGTTACATTGGCTGTCGAATTTGAGTATGGTTAAAGTCACAATCGCTTGTATTGTAGAAACGACGGAGAGGCTTCGTCCCCGCCGTAGTCCCTAGTGCTACACAACTCCACAACAGGCTACAGCAGTCCACTCACCCCACCGCCACCCCACACCGAACCCAGGCCCAGGGTTATAGTGCGGTTCGGCCCCCAGTGTACACCGACCTTACCCCCGCCCTTCCCCGCTCACCCCCCCCCCCCCACACGGGAACGTCTCACACCGGACGAATGTAGAATGTAACCCCAATGTTTTCATGGTAGAGTAATTATGGTGTACGCGTACGTGAAGACAGTGTTGTGCACAGCAATCGCCGACATAGTGTAACTGAGGAGAAATAAGGGGAACCAGCCCGCATTCGCTGAGGCAGATGGAAAACCGCCTTAAAAACCAGCCACAGACCGGCCGGCGCACGGGAGCTCGACACTAATCCGCCCGCGACCGCTACGGTCGCAGGTTCGAATCCTGCCCCGGGCATGGATGTGTGTGATGTCCTTAGGTTAGTTAGGTTTAAGTAGTTCTAAGTTCTAGGGGATTGATGACATCAGCTGTTAAGTCCCATAGTGCTCAGAGCCATTTTTGAACTAATCCGCCGGTCGGATTCGTGCCTGGGACCGGCACACCTTCCCACCCGGAAAGCAGTGCGTTAGACCGCACGGGTAACTGGGCGGGGCATAATCGCTTCCTAAACCCTTCTCCACGTAAGCGTACTGCGAGATTTTAGAACTGAATTATTCGTCGAAGTAAATCCGCATATTCCCTGTTTTGAGAACTATATCCAGTCATAAAAAATGTTTCGACATACGAATCAAATTTAGTAACTCGTTCTGACAAAAAAGAATATATGGAAATTTACCTAGGCAGTCAACACTTACTTTACGAATGCAACGGTTTACAGTGGACATAGCAAAACAAAATTAATTTAAGTGAACATGAAAAATCATACTAATTATCTCACTAAGCATGACAGTATTTAAATAACAAGACTTGTAACCAGCTGTGGTGCAAGCGGGACTGTGAGCTCCAAGCTGTTACAATAATATTCTATTGTATAAGCCATTGCGATTGTGCCACCTAAGTCAACACCAAAACCTATCTTTTCAGCTGAACAGAAAACGAAAATAGGATGGATAATATTCATAATATAATTTATGCTAGGTTTGATGTGAATTACAATAAGAAACATGTAAAATCTTACCAGTTACTAAAGGCAGATGTTATGTTTCATATCGGTACAAATCACCCTAAAATGTTTAACTAGATAAAGGACTGGCCCGGTAAATTGAATTGAAAGAATATTTGACCCTAAACTCATGTAACTGCCTTCATAAAATCAAGTAAATTAATTTATTCCACTACCAGTTTCGAAGATAAAGCTTCATCTTCAGGTGCCACCAAATAATTATTGGAACATAAATGTGTGGCGGTCGGCCCAGTCAGTAATGAGAGGTCACTCCCACGTCAAACAAACGCATGGGAGCGTAGCACCAGAAAACACAGCGCCCGCCTTCTGATGAACTAAATTATTCCTCGAAGCTCTGTATTTTCGTGACTATGAAACGTTCCTTTGGTCCGTGTATGGGAGCGCTTCCATGGCATCATACCAGCTTCCAATTGCGACCGCAACCAGAAGTCATTCACTCTTAGGGTACGTCAGGCGTGCTAGAACTTTCCAGAATGAATTTTCACTCTGCAGCTGTGTGTGTGCTAATTTGGCACCACCTCCTCCCCCTGCTCCCTCTCTTTCTCTCTCTCTCTCTCTCAGTCTGTCTGTGCTCTCCTCAAGCCTTTTACTGTCCACCTCATGCTCCCCTTCTCTCACTATCCATTTCCAGCCCCTCTCTCTGCACAGCCGTGACCATTTACCATTGTAGATTTTTGAGGAGTGGTTTAGACCTAGTCGACCTATCATCGACTTAAAAATCCTCTTCCACCGTGTTCAATACAGTATACCGCACATATCCTCATTTAGCTCGCATTCCTTATTTTAACTTCATCCACCTTCCATTTCACCTGGATCTTCCTCTGCTCAGACGCTAGTAATTTCAGTGTTACGTGTCGTAAATGCAAAGAAAAGACGCAACCTTATTTCTGTTCTTGTTCGATCTTGTTCGAGAAGTGACCTGTTCCCCAGCTCCGTGGACAGTCCAGCGTAGATATCACAACGACATTATTGTGGTGTTTGTACACAGGCAGCGCTTCTTCATGTTTACTACTTTTACGTTAATGAAACCGTTTGTCTATAACGAGAGCAAGAACCTTTGCAGCTTTCTTTCAACTACCATACAGCTACTATTTGTTAATTAAATGTTCAAATGTGTGTGAAACCTTATGGGACTTACCTGCTAAGGTCATCAGTCCCTAAGTTTACACACTACTGAACCTAAATTATCCTAAGGACAAACACACACACCCATGCCCGAGGGAGGACTCGAACCTCCGCCGGGATCAGCCGCGCAGAAATTACAGTAACTCATGTACTACTGACGCACAAGAAATATGTGCCAGACGAATCAATTAATAAGAAAATCAGATAAACAAGAGTCAATATAAGGCATAAAGCCTTTGTAAAGATTCATTGATAGAAATTGTGACTAAATTTACTTTACTACTATTCGCATGAATTAATAACAAGCTCTTTCTGTACTGAGGTTTGAACTCGCCTAACTAAGAACCGATGTCCATGCGTAGGATGAGCATCTAGCACATGAACGTTAGAGCAGGTTCGTGATGCAAATCAAGAAAATAGTTAAGCATGAACCGCACTTACATCGTGAATAGTTAACAATACCAGACAGCAAGGATGCATTTTCTGTGCGCGGCATAGCCACATCTCACCATCTCATGTATTTGCATTCAGCTACTTGCGGTCTTTGACAACAATTACGTCATTTCCCAACATAGAGAGCAACAAGACAATAACTAACTGTTCGAAACTCATGCCCAGCCTCCCTAGTGTAGGATGTATAATAATCATATATAATAATTATGTGTTATTAATGGTTGTCAAACCAGAGATCCGGCAGAAAAATACGTAAAGACTTATTGTAGGTTAAGTGAACATTTTAGAGACTTTGACACGTTAAGCCACAATATTCGGAAGCACCAGCGGTATAAGAAGGAGGCTGATGACCAGTGGAGTTGGCGCAGCAGCAGTCAGCACTTCGATAGATCAAAGACAGAGCAGATGGGCACTGCTTCCAAGGAGAACAACGACCAGCGCAGTTCGATCAGCGGTGAATGCTCCAGGAACTGTCATCATACTGAACTGACGTGAGTGACATATCTGGCGATGAGGAAGAGGAGGATAGGGCAATGCCCGACCACGCCAGCATAGAGGTAAAATAAGGAAAGCCGGCACGTGCGCCGACATTGGTCACGTGGTCACCTTTTCGCCCAACGTGGAAAGCATAGATCAACGACGGAAGAGTCAGTCGCCTCCCTAGAAACTTCGTGACGTTGGCGAAAACACCGAATAAGTACCTCTGGCAAACGGGCATGAGGCGGTCCTTTGAGGGCAGAAGGAAGAGACGAAGAAACGTCAACTCAACGTTAGCGTACGTCATACTACGGTGCAACGACTTCGCCACTACGCTGCTCGACATAAGTAGATGTCGGTACCGCGCTAATAGGTCAATGCAGAATATGCCATCCCAGATGTTAGCAGAAAGAAGTTGTGTGGTACTTACCCAGGTGGCTAGTGAGGACGAAGGAGTCACCTGAATGAGAACCTGAGGGTCGCTGGCTCTATTCCGGGTCAGAGCATTCGCGCCACGCCGTAGCCGATTGTTAATAAGGCAACAGACAGAAAATAGACGCACTTCCACACCCTTTTTTATTGCTGAATATCCGCCGAGTGAATCATGAACTAGAATTTCAGTGACATCACACAACGCACAGCATCTGTTCGTCCCTGTTTTGACTATTAAAATCGAGATGGGTGGATCCATGGCTAGTATCAGTGATCGGTGGCAGTTAGAGCTTCTTATGGAACCGTATATGACTGAATACTGAGTTACTGCTACCGGTTTGCAAAGACATACATAAATGTGAGATCCGTGACAGCCTAACTACTAGTGTGATATCTACATTCGAAGGATGAGAAAAACCGTAAACTAATGTAATACGACTCAATTAACGAGAACTCTGGTACTTTTTCAGAGTTGTAGGTGACGTAAATATTAAAATAAGTCCCACATAACCATTAACAAAGGAAATGCAACACCAAACAAGAACACGTCAGAGCTAACAGAAGAAAATGTGGTCATGTCTTATTCAAGAACTGACCTCAGAATGAGTTTTCAGACAAATAACAAAAAAAAGAGACAAAGCCATCTGTAGTATCAAAATAAAATCAGTTTGGTATATACAAGCTTTACTGCATTTCATGGCCGATGACATAGATCAAACAGGAAGAATTTTCAATATATGATTCCGTGAATACATGGATGTTGTCTGTTCATAAAATTTCTCGTTTGTCCTACACGTTGATGAGAAAGTACATCGAGTAACAGAGATAACATAAAACTTACAAATACTGCACTGACCCACAAAGGCAAATGGACACATCAACTATAAAAATTAGAAATTTACTGCCGCACATGCACACCCTTAAATGACATCCTAAATTATCAGAGTTACGCAACAAAATGTTCCTAAGAAAATTTCATAAATTACTCATACACGCTAAACATTAAGTATAGTCCTGTTAAAACATAGTTACAATGACAGCAAAAATAATTATTATTATAAATAATAAAACCGTAACTTTCTGAATGTGACAGTTCGATAAGGTGGTGATAAGTTCCTGTGGCACGAAACTGCTGAGGTCAAGGTACTTAATAACTTACGCTGAGGACAAGGACAACATACAGACCCATGCCCGAGGGAGGACTCAAAATTCCGACGGGGGGAGCGGCGCGTACCGTGGCAAGGCGCCCAAGACAGCGCGGCTACCCCGCACTTTTTCCCGCAGGGATAGATAAAGTAGGCCATTTTACTTCTTGCTCACTCATTCTAAAATATTATTCGGATGCATCACTCTATTATCTGTTTGTAAAGTATGTGGTATTACATCTTATCCGCTCCGGTCGCAGGTTCGAATCCTGCCTCGGGCATGGATGAGTGCGATGTCCTGAGGTTAGTTAGGTTTAAGTAGTTCTAAGTCCAGGGGACTGATGATCTCAGATGTTAAGTCCCATAGTGCTTAGAGCCGTTTGAACCATTTGAACATCTTATTCTCCTTACTTTTGCAATGTAGTTATCATTCGTTAATGCTAGCCAGTCACTATTCCACTAGATAGATACTCGTATAGCTTTTGAGTCATACTGATGTAGTGATTTTTATTTCATTAGTCTCAAAGAAGTACCTATAAAATAGCGTTGCGGTAGCCGTTACAGTATATACAACACTTTTCATGTTAAGCAAGGAAGAAGACACTATTAAGTTTTTCATTCATGCAGAGGCATGCATCAAGTTTTACGGTCATCAATTTTAACACTAGCTTCAGAAGTCGTTTCTGTCCCTATCAGAAAACTGTAGGTTGACTTTAAGTGTATTATCCTACACAAACAAATATGTAAGTCGGCCACTCGGCGAATAATAAGCTGCATCACTACACCAGTGAAGCTAAAAACGTGTCTCTTACGCATATAAATAGGAAACAAGGAGATACAAGTTACAGACAAAAAGTAAATAAATTAAACGGTAAATTAAAAAAGTAAATATACGACTTGGTTAGACACAGAAATTATTTTTCACAGGACAGCTGCAGCGTCAAAATAGTAGTCTACATAAACGTGCTACTGGCAAAGACACGAATGTATGACGCCAGTTGACGATGTATGAAAAGCCGAGACGCACAATGGCATAAATAAAGTTATATAGAAAGTTGATGGTTGCTGTATTTCCTTAGATAAGCTTACTCCTAATTTGGTAATCCGTTCTTCGGTGTCCCGCTAGAACTTTAACGTGGCGTCGGGCTTCTCTGACGAGCCGCAGACTTGGCGCGTGGCGCCGTGTAATGGACGCCGCAGAGGTGGAGCGTGAATTGTCGCGCCGCGTGCGCCGGACAGCAGACGGCCGCTGCCTGGCAGTTGACACAGTGTGCGGTGGACGGCTAATTCCTCGGCTGAAAGGTGCAAAGCTTGCCGTGCAAACAGCCACCTGTTTATTTTCAGCCTAGCCGCAGTTTGCGACATTAGCAGATACTTGCGCGCTACTGCGTCCCGAGCCGGATCAAAGTGCTTGTTTAGACTCTACTTAACGCGGCATTTTGCTCCCTGCGTCAGCTGTATCACTTTAGCGGACGACTATCCAGAACCCTAATTAACTGATATTCCTATCTTACTGTAGGCAGAAACAGCTGCATTTAAGTAAGGCTTAACATTCAGCTTTTTCATCTTCAACAATGAAGAGACTATCGTTCTATTCATTTAAACATAATTACAGCAAATACACGATATACTGTGACCTCATTTACTGCTGATTCGGTTATGATGAGATGTAAAAGCAGTTTTACAGTCTGCATGTAGCATTTCTATAGTTCTGTTGACCCCTATAAGTCTCCAACCTCAATAATAACTTAAATGCGTACGGGTAACTAAACTAATTCCGGTTTCTTTTACTACTCAATCAGGACTGACGCTAGATAGAAACCTGAGTACGCTTCTCACGATTAATAATGTGTCGCAGTCAGTAACTACATAATAATTCTTAACAGTAATCGAAATGAGCACGACAACAACACGCTTCATGCATTATTCAATGTCTAGATTTCTGTGTATTTGTTACGATCTCGCTGAAACGAAAAGCGTATTCGCTAAATGATTAACAAAAATTACTAAATCGTGTGCAATGGTGACACATAAGCAAGTTTAGCACGCTAGTGTAGTGTACCTGAAGGAACAATCAGCGGATGTGCAAAAATAGGCCCGGGTTCCCAGGTTCGATTCCCGGCGGGGTCAGGGATTTTCTCTGCCTCGTTATGGCTGGGTGTTGTGTGCTGTCCTTAGGTTAGTTAGGTTTAAGTAGTTCTACGTTCTAGGGGACTTATGACCACAGCAGTTAAGTCCCATAGTGCTCAGAGCCATTTTGCAAAAATAGAGAATGAACTTAGAAACTGTGTAAACACAGTTGATGCGTTTCAGAGCCGGCCGAAGTGGCCGTGCGGTTAAAGGCGCTGCAGTCTGGAACCGCAAGACCGCTACGGTCGCAGGTTCGAATCCTGCCTTGGGCATGGATGTTTGTGATGTCCTTAGGTTAGTTAGGTTTAACTAGTGCTAAATTCTAGGGGACTAATGACCTCAGCAGTTGAGTCCGATAGTGCTCAGAGCCATTTGAACCTTTTTTTTTTTTGCGTTTCAGAAAAAGGACGCAACTAGAAAAAGACAGTGAACTAGACGAATGTCGTTATAGATGGTTCTGAATAACCCGAAATGAATGTGTACCACTTTCTGGACTACTTATTATTAAAGCCCAAGCTTCAGTATTTCACTTTGATTTACACGGCAACTAAGGTTTTACTGCTTCGATGTATGGTTTTCAAGGTGGAAACGTAACTACGCATTAGCTAAACGAGCAGCGAAGTGGAAGCAAAGACTTTTAGCAGTGAATCTGCTTGACACATTCCTAAAATATTTCTCAAAGTAACAGTAGACGTAATTTAAATGATCGTCAAGAATATAATTGTGATGAAACTTCGCTTTATTATTGACTGCTTCCAAATAGATATCTCTACGTAAATTATGAAGGACATCAAAACTAATTAAGACAGGGTTTTCCCCCCTCTTTGCTACAAATAAATCGGTTACCCGTAAGCTCAAACATATTTGTAAAAGCGAAAGTACAAGCCCGAGATATTTCAAGTTAGTCAATTACTTACTTGCTTACTTACTTATGTGTTCCATTGATCAATCTCACGGTAACCATTATGATGTGAAACGTGTCACGTGTATAAGAAACGCACACTTGAATGAAGGTCCTTTTTTTAAGTTTAAAATTTTTGTTACCTACCCCATGCCCTTAAACAGCATAAAATACATACATTATACCTACAGATTTATATATTCCTTTTCAAAAATTCATCTACGGTATAGATGGAGTTGTCAAGGAGATATGATTTAAATTTATTTTTAAAAATGTCGCTGCTGTCTGTTAACATTTTATTCCATCTGGTAACTGGTCGAAGGGTTTTGTAGCAGCATATTTTACCTCTTTCTGTGCCAAAGATAGTTTAAGTATAGGATAGTGTAAGCATTTATGTCTTCAGGTATTATAATCACGAATGTCACTGTTGTTTTTAAACTGGTCCATGTTGCTGAGAACAAATTTCATTACTGAGTAAATGTACTGTGTGGCTGTAGTAATAATTTCAGCCTTTTAAAGACATGCCTACAAGATGTGCGCCTATAAGCCCCACACATTATTCTAACCACTTTCTTTTGTGCAGTGAATACTTTTTGTCTAAGTGTTGAGTTACCCCAAAATATTATTCCGTATGACATCAGAAGTATACGAAGTATGTCAGCTTGCTAATTTCTGTATCCTCAAAATTAGCAATTATTCCGAGTGTGAGAGTTGCTGAACCTAGTCGCTTCAGGAGATCCAAAATATGTATTTTCAAATTAACAAGGGGAGGCCGCCAATTGTGAAATTCAGATTCGATACATATTGTGCATAATAAAAGCTCATGGCCAGAGGTGTAATGTGACAAAGCACCAAGATGCACTTCTCAGCCGTTGTCGAGAAAATCGAGTTAAAAGAAACCGTTGCGGTGAAATACTCTCTACGCTGATTAGTTTTCTACAGCGTCGTGGCGCAGCGGTAAGCGCTCGGGTTCGTAATTCGAAGGTCGCCGGATCGAATCTCGCGCCCTGCAAATTTTTTTATTATTTGTTTTTTGTAATTCAAATGTATATATATATATATATATATATATACACACACACACACACATATATATATATATATATATATATATATATATATATATATAAAAATCCAATCCATCGTCCACCACCAATTGTCTTCTCCGATTTTTACCGATATCATATGATACGCGTGGTATGCATCAAACCTGACGAACGATAGAACAATTTTTCAGAATGTCAATCAGGTGTGTTTCCCAACAGATAATTTAAAAACAATTGTTCTTGTAAAAACGCATCGTTTATCAGATGTGCTCGATGTCGTGCTGTTTTCTGCTTTCCATGTTTCTATGATAACTATCACTCTGGTTCGTGCGATACTCCAGCTACTTCTGGTCACTAATTGTTAATTATGTGCGAGTGTATACCGAACTTATCAATAAATTGTATCCACTTGAATATTATTTGTGATATTGTGTTTTATTTCAAGTTTTATTTTTCCACGACAAACGACTTTCAACAATTTATTATATGCATAATTGTACAACTGATTGCCAGGAATTATATATATATATATATATATATATATATATATATATATATATATGTGTGTGTGTGTGTGTGTGTGTGTGTGTGTGTGTGTGTGTGTGTGTGTGTGTGTGTACATTTGAATTACAAAAAAACAAATAATAAAAAAAAAGTTGCATCGCGCGAGATTCGATCCAGCGACCTTTGGATTACGAACCCGAGCGCTTACCGCTGCGCCACGACGCTGTAGAAAACCATTAATCGTAGAGAGTACGAGGTGCATTCAAGTTCTAAGGCCTCCGATTTTTTTTCTAATTAACTACTCACCCGAAATCGATGAAACTGGCGTTACTTCTCGACGTAATTGCCCTGCAGACGTACACATTTTTCACAACGCTGCCGCCATGATTCCATGGCAGCGGCGAAGGCTTCTTTAGGAGTGTGTTTTGACCACTGGAAAATCGCTGAGGCAATAGCAGCACGGCTGGCGAATGTGCGGCCACGGAGAGTGTCTGTCATTGTTGGAAAAAGGTAAAAGTCACTAGGAGCCAGGTCAGGTGAGTAGGGAGCATGAGGAATGACTTCAGAGTTGTTATCACGAAGAAACTGTTGCGTAACGTCAGCTCGATGTGCGGGTGCGTTGCCTTGGTGAAACAGCACACGCGCAGCCCTTCCCGGACGTTTTTGTTGCAGTGCAGGAAGGAATTTGTTCTTCAAAACATTTTCGTAGGATGCACCTGTTACCGTAGTGCCCTTTGGAACGCAATGGGTAAGGATTACGCCCTCGCTGTCCCAGAACATGAACACCATCATTTTTTTTTCAGCACTGGTGGTTACCCGAAATTTTTTTGGTGGCGGTGAATCTGTGTGCTTCCATTGAGCTGACTGGCGCTTTGTTTCTGGATTGAAAAATGGCATCCACGTCTCATCCATTGTCACAACCGACGAAAAGAAAGTCCCATTCATGCTGTCGTTGCGCATCAACATTGCTTGGCAACATGCCACACGGGCAGCCGTGTGGTCGTCCGTCAGCATTCGTGGCACTCACTTGGATGACACTTTTCGCATTTTCAGGTCGTCATGCAGGATTGTGTGCACAGAACCAACAGAAATGCCAACTCTGGAGGCGATCTGTTCAACAGTCATTCGGCGCTACCCCAAAACAATTCTCTCCACTTTCTCGATCATGTCGTCAGACCGACTTGTGCGAGCCCGAGGTTGTTTCGGTTTGTTGTCACACGATGTTCTGCCTTCATTAAACTGTCGCACCCACAAACGCACTTTCGACACATCCATAACTCCATCACCACATGTCTCCTTAACTGTCGAAGAATTTCAATTGGTTTCACACCACGCAAATTCAGAAAACGAATGATTGCACGCTGTTCAAGTAAGGAAAACGTCGCCATTTAAGTATTTAAAACAGTTCTCATTCTCGTCGCTGGCGGTAAAATTCCATCTGCCGTACGGTGCTGCCATCTCTGGGACGTATTGACAATGAACGCGGCCTCATTTTAAAACAATGCGCATGTTTCTATCTCTTTCCAGTCCGGAAAAAAAAAAATCGGAGGCCTTAGAACTTGAATGCACCTCGTATTTCACCGCAAGGGTTTCTTTTAACTGTCGATTTTCTCGACAACGGCTGAGAAGTGCTTTGCCACATTACACTTCTGGCCATGAGCTTTTATTATGCGCAGTATGAATCGAATCTGAATTTCACAACTGGCAGCCTCCCCTTGTAAGATTCTCATCTATATGTACATCCAAAAACCTAGTGCGCTCCACCCTGGCTACTGACTTCTGTTGATGTGCTATGTTTATTGAAGGAACTGTACTCCTTACAGTAGAAAATTGGTTGAATTGTGTTATTTTTTCGAAATTCAGAGTAAGCTCATTCGCAGAAAACCAATCAATAACTTACCCAGAGACATTATTTGTATAATTTTCTATTGGAGTTTCTTTCACCGGATTAATAATGATGTCTGTGTCATGAGCAAACAGTGTCAGTTTATCTCAGTTAAACATGTCATCATTACAGTTCTCTTACATAGATTAAAAGAATGCTTCGACGAAATGTCACATCTTTATAAAGTGATTCCGAGCAGAGTTTATTCCGTCAGTGAAAAAGCACCTGCAGTCTCTTAATGTGAGAGAAGCCCTACTAACCCTAGGTCAGTTTCCAGCACATTCATCGGCTGATATCTTGCTCTCATACGGTGGAGAAATAATTGTTTTTATCTAAAAGTACATCCTGCTGCATCAGGGCATCATACGAGCATTTAAGCCTCATTATCACCTTGAACTCCTCACTTCTGTACTAAATCCAGTTTGCAACACTTATGTCGATTAGAAGTAGGTTTGTGTTATGTAACTGTGACTCTGTAATTACGAAGTGTGTATTCTTTGTTGATTAAGGTCATTGACTAGTGACTGGAAATTTAAAGTGTTGTAATCTATATATGGAAAAAGATAAATGATGTTTAAAATAATGAAATTTTATAATATGTGTATATTCAGGAGAAAAACATTGTATATTGAAAGCTGGTTCGTGCTTAGGGCATTTGTGCTTGTAATACGTAAAAGACTTAGGGAAATCCCTCAGCAGCGGAAGTGGCTCGGCGCGATGTAAAAGGTGGTTTTGGCGGTTGAACTGGGCGGGTACGCAGTCAGTGGCTAGCCCTTGCACGGAAGACATCGACGGTGCCAAGGGAGGTAATTGGAAGCCGCTTTGCAAACAATTTTGCCTCGGATGTGGATTTGGCTGTTGCAGTGCACTCTCGGCAATAAGGAATGGCTCAAACACGTTAAAAATCCGTTGCCAAGAAGAAACTTTATGGGGCATTCAAACATAAAGAGCCATGAGTACAACTAGCTATCTCGTCGCTTGCCACCACTACTTCGCCATTGCTCCAACTTCATGCATACAGATATGTATTAGAGCACGGACCAGCTAATTTGTGTGAGTGATTTAATAATAATCCAAATGCTATAAACCTATGTTTAGAACCGTATCTTTTATCCTAATCATGAACCTATGCAGGATCCCCTCCTAATTGTTCAGAAAACCGAGTGTCCTGTTTCTAATGAGCTAGTGATTTATTTATGTTTGTCAAATGGTTCAAATGGCTCTGAGCACTATGCGACGTAACTTCTGAGGTCATCAGTCGCCTAGAACTTAGAACTAATTAAACCTAACTAACCTAAGGACATCACACACATCCATGCCCGAGGCAGGATTCGAACCTGCGACCGTAGCGGTCGCTCGGTTCCGGACTGTAGCGCCTAGAACCGCACAGCCACTTCGGCCGGCTTATGTTTGTCAAATGTGCAAGGATTAGCAAGAGTTGAAGGTAGTTAGAATATTGCTAAAGTGCTCAGAGCTTATTGTAAAGTATCGTTTTGCAAAAATTCAGTGCCAGACTGTGTGAATGCTATTGTCTAAAATACCTGCTTCACAGGTGATGAAAAAAGGCAAATAAATTATACACATTTCAAACTTAATTTAGCTTTGATTACTGTCATGAGTCTTTGCTACTGAAGTGATCTTAGAGCTTGACTAGTGACACCATACCAGTTTATGGGTCTCCATCATATTCTTCATTCATTAAAAATGTAAAGGGACTATTAATACTACTAAGGAAAGCTGATATATTTCTATAAATGGGAGTATGACCAGTGTGATTGTGGTATTATTTATTTTAATTGTGGTATTTATATGTCAGTTAAGTCGAATGCCCCTCTTGGCCAATTTGAGTTCTGCACATCTTACAGGAACATTTCAGTACCGATCCAACTAACATTGAGTGTAGCTCTTGTTAGTGTGAGTTTGGTACGATTTTGCTTTCTATGATTACTAGTATCTGCATAATTCGTAACTACTGCTACCCACAGCTCAGAGTGCCCTGTGTCCGTTTGTATCCTGTGTGCTATTCAAAGGGAATACTAATGAAAGTAACTTCAATAACTGAGATTCAATTTTTGTAAACTTATATTTCCCATCTAATTGGGCTGGCGACCATTCATTTTTCATTCGTATATGAATTTTACTAATTTCATTAACCCCAAAATTAAAGTCTGTTTAGTTTTTTTGTTAACTGCACTCTATTTAAAATTATAGTCCGATACCTTCATCCATTAGACAAAGACAGTCCATATCCCTAAGCTCACTGGCGCTAAAGAAAGTGCGAGGCTGGAAGAATTAATTGTGGCCTTGCAAGAATTACAACGATTCTTTTATAAAGGTTTTGAGGACTCTGTCAACCTCACAGCTGTTTTCGAGCTGTTTTTGAGACCGTCTGCCAACTCATTTGAAAGCGCTCCTGTGCATATGCAGATGTAGGACAGTGCAGCGAAATTGGGCGTTAACGGGCTACAGCAGCGCATCAACTGCAGCACCTCTCCTGGCCTCGTGACCAGGAGAAGAGCCTCACGTAGAACGAGGAGCAGGAAATGTGCAGCACACTGCAACCGAGGCCAAGAAGCCTAGGAATGTACAGAGTGTTAGGAAGAAGAAAGTGCTAGGTAGTAGCCATGGGCGAGGTGTAGGCGTTCAGTTACAGAAAACTTTAGGGGGCAGCGTCCCAGGCCACCAGTATCTTCAAGCCAAATTCAGGACTAAGTTTTTATGTAATGACTTCACAAAAGGGGACCATGTAGTGATAGTGGGTGGGGCGGGAAACAGTTTGGACAGGGATGGGGCATATGACATAGGTGGTGACGTGGACAAGATAGCTTCCCTGACTCGTGGCACCAACGTACACTTTGTTCAGCTGTTCCGGCGTCATGATCGGCCACACCTTGATGGAGCTGTGAGGCGAATCAATGTGGGGTTAGGGATGGCTCTGAGGACAGCCAATTTTGCTCATGTTTCTCTGGTGCCCGTCGGGACTATCAACAGATCGGGTTTCACTAGGCATGGCCTAGAAGTAAACAGGACTGGGAAGGGAAGATTGGTACAGCTGATTCATGAAAGTGTAGGGGGTGGATCTCGGGCCACACATGGTGAAATAACTGTTGTCATAGGTAGGAAAAGTTGGTCTTTTTTAGGATAAATCCAGACACCAAGTTCCCCTGCCTAAAAAGTACCTCCATCACTTTAAAAAATACTGAAGTAATCACTCACAAGACAGATTTTAACACCTCAAATATCACATATACCAGATGTCACAAAGAAAAACAAACCATTGGAAAGTGTAACATGGGGCATTTCATAGACTTAACAATCCTCCATTAAAACATGCAGTCAAAAAAAAAACTATTAGAAGTTGAGCTCCAATCTTTGAAATGCACAGCAGTTTGTATTACTGAGCACTGGTGTAGAGACACAGAAATCCAACATGTAGTATTATCATTGTATGAAAAGGCAAACTCTTACTGCAGAACTACTTCAAGGGGTGGAAGATCATGATTTATATCAGAAAACGAACACAGTTCAAATAAAGACAAGGCCTCAGTACCCTAAGTGAAGAGAAACACTTTGAAATATCAGCTATTGAATTAACAAGGCTTGATATCACCATGAAAGTAATCATTTTGTGTGTGAATAGATCTCCCAGTGGTAGTGTGGACACTTTATTCAATAAGTTAACAGAAGTTCTAGATAAAGTCTCAAGTACAAAGGTCAACGTAATTCTGTGTGGGGACATTAACATCAACACTAACATCATAAATGAATCCAGCAGCACCTTCATAAACTTCCTTCGAAGTTTTGGCATGTCCCTATTGGTCAATAGTGCAACAAGGGTTACCACAACGACTTCATCAGTAATTGACCATGTGGCCACAGATATGGACAGGGGGAAAATGTGATGTAGCTGTAAAAGATCTCTGACTCCCAGACCATCTCTGTCAAATAACAGCTGCAAAGTCAGGCATCGAATCATTCTCTAAACTAAAAGCCTACAAACAACATCTATCAGAAATCAAAATAAAAGATTTTTCAAAAGAACTAGAAAAACAAACCTAGGATGAAGTGTATAAGGAAACCAATGTGAATATGAAATTCTCTAAATTCTCCACATTGTTTAAATTGAACTTTGAAAAGACATTTACAAAAGTATGCATGTCTGTATCAACATCTCACAAAAACAGATGGATAACAGCAGGTATTAAGAAGTCCTCCCAAACCCTTAAACACCTCAGTTCCATGAAAAGATTCGCAATGATCCATAATTCTTAAATTTCTATCATAGATACAAAAAGATCTATAGGAAGGTGCTAATTGCTGTAAAAAAGTCATTTAATGACAAAATAATATATAATGCAGAGAATAAAAGCAAAGCAGTCAGGGATGTCATAAAAAAGGAAACGGGGAGAAGTAAACAAATGCACAATAACATACTGCTAAGGGAGGGGGATAAAGTAGTAAATGATCCACAGCACTTAGCAAACTATGTAAACGATCATTTTTCAAGTATTGCAGAGAAGTTACAGCAAAAATTCCCCCAAACAAATATAACACCTGTAAATAATGTTGCACTTAATACAATGATGTTACTTCCAACCACAGAGAATGAAGTCAGTAAAACAATTCAAAAACTAAAAAATAAAAAGTCAGTAGGCTTAGATAAAGTACCAATGTGTGTACTGAAACAATGCATAGGGACTATAAAGGCCCCTTAATAAATATAATAAATGAATCCCTCACATCAGGGACATGTCCAGAGCAGTTAAAACAGGCAAGAGTTGTACCTTTGCTTAAGAAAGGTAATGCAGAAGACACAGAAAATTACCAGCCCATTTCCCTGCTATCAGCATTCTCAAAAATAATAGAAGCAATTATGAAAGACAGATTAATGAATTACCTGAATAAATACAATCTTTTAAGCGAATCACAGTTTGGTCTCTGAAGTGTCAAAAATACGGAATCAGCCATAGTAGAATTAACAAAACTTGTAGTTGACGCTCTTGATAAAGATGAGTGTGTCACAGGCATATTTTTCTATCTTTCTAAGGCGTTGGATACAGTCGACCACAAGATTCTATTAAATAAATTAGAAGCATTAGGAATAAGAGGGGTAGCAAATGACTGGTTTCGATCATACCTAACAGATAGGGTACAAAGAGTAGAGATAACACATACCTCAAATAGATCCAAACATTTAGTAAAACACTTTTCAGAAGCAAAATACATTAAATAGGGGTTTCGCAAGGTAGCATATTAGGACCAATACTGTTCCTGATATACATCAATGACATTCCCAGTAGTGTTACTCATGGTGAAAAAATCCTCTTCGCTGATGACAGCAATATTATAGTTACTGAGAACCGCTCGGCCACTCCTGCCGTCTCTGCACAAACAGCTCTGTCCATGACCATACAACAAGAGATAGACTCAACCTACATTTACCAAGAAAAAATAAACATGAAACTCAAAACATCATTTCCTACCAAGGAATAAAACTGTGCAATAAATTACCAAAAGAGATTAAAGAAATTGCAAAAATACACTTATTTAAAAAGGCAGCTAAAAAGTACCTGTTAGCCGGCCGAAGTGGCCATGCGGTTAAAGGCGCTGCAGTCTGGAGCCGCAAGACCGCTACGGTCGCAGGTTCGAATCCTGCCTCGGGCATGGATGTGTGTGATGTCCTTAGGTTAGTTAGGTTTAACTAGTTCTAAGTTCTAGGGGACTAATGACCTCAGCAGTTGAGTCCCATAGTGCTCAGAGCCATTTTTGAAAGTACCTGTTATGCAATACATTTTCTACATTTAAGGATTACTTAGCTAAAACAGAGTAGGGGTTTGATAAAAAATATTATACAAATAAATAATAATAATAAAGATTATAAAATATCCAACATTCCCCATAACACCTTCACTTTATGTTTCTTCCTTTCCAGAAATACATACCCCCAAGCTATGAATAGCACAATACTAACACCTCTTCCTCTTTCTGAGCTCAACATCTCACTCATTATGGAGGGGTGCTGACTCATTTTTTCAGGATAGCAAACGGGAAGTTGCAGTTCAGAAAATGGCCCTCTAATGATTGTCTCTAACTAGAAGTCTGTAAATATATGGGTATACGAATTAGCTTATTTTAAATTGATCTAAATTTGTAAATACCTTGACATGTCATATATCCTTGTAAAAAGAGATCTACAGATGAATAAAACAAGTGCTACTACTACTACATATCGGATGGACACTCGACGACTAGTAGATCGTAGCCTGGTCTGGTGTGTCCCGATTTCAGTTGGTAAGAGCTAATGGCATGGTTCGAGAGTGGTGCAGACGCCAAGTTGTCAGTAAAGCCCTGTGCACATTGCACCCTGTTAACGGACCACAATTTTTCATGACTGGTTTGAAGAACATTCTGGACAATTCGGGCGAATGATTTGGCCACCTGTCGAACATTTATGGAACGTAATCGAGAGGTCAGTTCTTACACTAAATCCTGCACCGAGAACACTTTCGCAATTATGGACGGCTATAGAGGCAGCATGACAAAATATCTCTGCATGGAGCTCCAACGACTTTTTGAGGCTATGCCACGTCGAGTTGCTGCACTACGCCAGGCAAAAGCAGAGGAAGGATATAGTGAAAAACTGTCACTCCCTCCAGTATCTAACCCTGGATGCGCCACTTACACAGGACCAGGGATCTACTGTTAGGACTGTAGTTGTTCGAACCAGAGCATCTTACTTATGTATTAAGTTCAGGGAGGAAGGAAGCCAGTCGACAAACATGATGTCCTCATGTTGGAGATATTCACTATACAGACTGAAAGACGCTGAACATTTTTATTGGTCAATGGGAGCTGGGTCTATCTCCTTTTCTTGTCATAAGTCTCTTGTGAGATTTGATGCGGCATAGGACAGTTTCTTCTACTTTCTCAACTCTTCCTCTCATGTCGTTAATTATTTGTTTGATATATTCCAGTTTCTGTAGTCATCTACAATTTTTATTCCCTTTGAGTCTCTAAAGTACTATGAAGCTAATTCACTGGTATCTTAACACAGACAATTATATCCCATCTTCTGTTTGATCTCCTCCAGAAATTTTGTTCCCAAGATTCTGCAAAGAACTTATCAGCCCACTTAGTTCTTCAGCTTCCTTCAGTAACACTGCGTGTCCAACGCTTCGGTTATCCTCTCTTCCGATTTTTCCACTATCACTAACTCACTTCCATACAAGCTATCTTTAAAACGTAAATTATCAGAAATTTCTTTCTAAATTCATAGCCTACGTTCGTACTTGTCTAATTACTGTGTAAAACAAGGCCAAAATTATTCTACTACTGTATGTTATGTTTATTATAAATGCACTAAATTACCCTATGTATTACAATAACAGGTAATGCATAATTTATTACTTGAAAATAGAAACAAGAAACAAAAAATATGGATTTTCTAAATAATTTTGGGCAACGAAGATACTGACGCATAAAACTGAGTTACACTTTATTTTCAGTATAGTATTATAAATGAGTTAACTCAGGTGAAAGGGACTATGTCCCTACATAAAACTACAGTACTGATATTTGTATACTGTTTTCAGCAAACGTATCGGCGAATTAGAGTAACCGTCCTCTGTAAAAGTGTGCTAACTGTGACGGAAACATTTATCAGGGAAGTGACAGTATATGTAATGGTGTATTCAACAGGTGTTTCACACTGTGATTATGAAGCAGTTATCCCATTATGACTTGTACAATGACAATAACATATCAGGACACAGGTAAATGCCACCACGAAAGACACGAAGATGGTGTGTTGCCACCGCCATTTAGAGAGCCTCCAAATGGTCTTAGAATTTACTCTACAAAATCATGCATTATGATTATACAACAGACAGCGATAATTATTAGTTTCATAATTTTCCCCAAAGATGAATTGCAATTCTGTGAAAATCAAAGGAAGGATGTGATTGATCTATTATCAATGAACTCTATAATATTCTTGGTGGACAATAAAAAGCTGCTGCCGACTGGCATTCTCTTCTCTTTGGTAACATGAGCCACACATGTGAGCATACGCTTTCATCCACTAGTGTAATTTCATTATTTGAATAATAATTAATTTAGATAATAACTTGTTTTATTTCAAGGAGCTTGACACTGTATCCTATTCACAAATACACACCTGGAAATTGAAATAAGAACACCGTGAATTCATTGTCCCAGGAAGGGGAAACTTTATTGACACATTCCTGGGGTCAGATACATCACATGATCACACTGACAGAACCACAGGCACATAGACACAGGCAACAGAGCATGCACAATGTCGGCACTAGTACAGTGTATATCCACCTTTCGCAGCAATGCAGGCTGCTATTCTCCCATGGAGACGATCGTAGAGATGCTGGATGTAGTCCTGTGGAACGGCTTGTCATGCCATTTCCACCTGGCGCCTCAGTTGGACCAGCGTTCGTGCTGGACGTGCAGACCGCGTGAGACGACGCTTCATCCAGTCCCAAACATGCTAAATGGGGGACACATCCGGAGATCTTGCTGGCCAGGGTAGTTGACTTACACCTTCTAGAGCACGTTGGGTGGCACGGGATACATGCGGACGTGCATTGTCCTGTTGGAACAGCAAGTTCCCTTGCCGGTCTAGGAAGGGTAGAACGATGGGTTCGATGACGGTTTGGATGTACCGTGCACTATTCAGTGTCCCCTCGACGATCACCAGTGGTGTACGGCCAGTGTAGGAGATCGCTCCCCACACCATGATGCCGGGTGTTGGCCCTGTGTGCCTCGGTCGTATGCAGTCCTGATTGTGGCGCTCACCTGCACGGCGCCAAACACGCATACGACCATCATTGGCACCAAGGCACAAGCGACTCTCATCGCTGAAGACGACACGTCTCCATTCATCCCTCCATTCACGCCTGTCGCGACACCACTGGAGGCGGGCTGCACGATGTTGGGGCGTGAGCGGAAGACGGCCTAACGGTGTGCGGGACCGTAGCTCAGCTTCATGGAGACGGTTGCGAATGGTCCTCGCCGATACCCCAGGAGCAACAGTGTCCCTAATTTGCTGGGAAGTGGCGGTGCGGTCCCCTACGGCACTGCGTAGGATCCTACGGTCTTGGCGTGCATCCGTGCGTCGCTGCGGTCCGGTCCCAGGTCGACGGGCACGTGCACCTTCCGCCGACCACTGGCGACAACATCGATGTACTGTGGAGACCTCACGCCCCACGTGTTGAGCAATTCGGCGGTACGTCCACCCGGCCTCCCGCATGCCCACTATACGCCCTCGCTCAAAGTCCGTCAACTGCACATACGGTTCACGTCCACGCTGTCGCGGCATGCTACCAGTGTTAAAGACTGCGATGGAGCTCCGTATGCCACGGCAAACCGGCTGACACTGACGGCGGCGGTGCACAAATGCTGCGCAGCTAGCGCCATTCGACGGCCAACACCGCGGGTCCTAGTGTGTCCGCTGTGCCGTGCGTGTGATCATTGCTTGTACAGCCCTCTCGCAGTGTCCGGAGCAAGTATGGTGGGTCTGACACACCGGTGTCAATGTGTTCTTTTTTCCATTTCCAGGAGTGTACTAATAAGAACCTCACCAGAATTTGGTAGCATACAGCCGTAATTTTGCCCGAGGGAATGCAGCTGAACTGTATGGTTAGATGATGATGGCGTCCTCTTGGGTAAAATATTCCGGAGGTAAAATAGTTCCCCATTTGGATCTCCGGGCGGGGACTACTCAGGAGGACATCGTTATCACGAGAAAGAAAACTGGCGTTCTACGGATCGGAGTGTGGAATGTCAGATCCCTTAATCGGGCAGGTAGGTTAGAAAAAAATGGTTCTGAGCACTATGGGACTTAACATCTGTGGTCATCAGTCCCCTAGAACTTAGAACTACTTAAACCTAACTAACCTAAGGACATCGCACACATCCATGCCCGAGGCAGGATTCGAACCTGCGACCGTAGCAGTCGCGCGGTTCCTGACTGTGCGCCTAGAACCGCTAGACCACCGCGGCCGGCGGTAGGTTAGAAAATTTAAAAAGGGAAATGGATAGGTTAAAGAAAGATATAGTGGGAATTAGTGAAGTTCGGTGGCAGGAGGAACAAGACTTTTGGTCAGGTGAATACAGGGTTATAAATACAAAATCAAATAAGGGTAATGCAGGAGTAGGTTTAATAATGAATAAAAAAATGGGAGTACGCTTAAGCTACTACAAACAGCATAGTGAACGCATTATTGTGGCCAAGATAGACACGAAGCCCACACCTACTACAGTAGTACAAGTTTATATGCCAACTAGTTCTGCAGATGATGAAGAAATTGATGAAATGTATGATGAGATAAAATAAATTATTCAAGTAGTGAAGGGAGACGCAAATTTAATAGTCATGGGTGACTGGAATTCGAGAGTAGGAAAAAGGAGAGAAGGAAACATAGTAGGTGAATATGGATTGGGGCTAAGAAATGAAAGAGGAAGCCGTCTAGTAGAATTCTGCACGGAGCATAAATTACTCATAGCTAACACTTGGTTCAAGAATCATGAACGAAGGTTGTATACATGGAAGAACAAACGAGATACTAAAAGGTATCAGATGGATTATATAATGGTAAGACAGAGATTTAGGAACCAGGTTTTAAATTGTAAGACATTTCCAGGGGCAGATGTGGACACTGACCACAATCTATCGGTTACGAACTGTAGATTAAAACTGAATAAACTGCAAAAAGGTGGGAATTTAAGGAGATGGGACCTTGATGAACTGACTAAACCAGAGGTTGTAGAGAGTTTCAGGTAGAGCATAAAGGAACAATTGACAGGAATGGTGGAAAGAAATGTAGAAGAAGAATGGGTAGCTCTGAGGGATGAAGTAGTGAAGGCAGCAGACGATCAAGTAGGTAAAAAGACAAGGGCTGGTAAAAATCCTTTGATAAGAGAAGAAATATTGAATTTAATTGATGAAGGGAGAAAATATAAAAATGCAGTAAATGAAGCAGGCAAAAAGGAATACAAACGTCTCAAAAATGAGATCGATAGGAAGTCCACAACTGCTAAGCAGGGATGGCTAGTGGACAAATGTAAGGATGTAGAGGCTTATCTCACTAGTGGTAGGATAGATACTGCCTACAGGAAAATTAAAGAGACCTTTGGAGAAAAGAGAACCACTTGTATGAATATCAAGAGCTCAGATGGAAACCCAGTTCTAAGCAAAGAAGGGAAAGCAGAAAGGTAGAAGGAGTATATAGAGGGTCTACACAAGGGCGATGTACTTAAGGTCAATATTATGGAAATGGAAGAGGATGTAGATGAAGATGAAGTGGGAGATATGATACTGCGTGAAGAGTTTGACAGAGCACTGAAAGACCTGAGTCGAAACAAGGCCCCGGTAGTAGACAACATTCCATTAGAACTACTGACAGCCTTGGGAGGGCCAGTCATGACAAAACTCTACCATCTGGTGAGCAAGATGTATGAGACACGCGAAATACCCTCAGACTTCAAGAAGAATATAATAATTCCAATCCCAAAGAAAGCAGGTGTCGACAGATGTGAAAATTACCGAACTATCAGTTCTGGCAACTGGCTCGTCACAATACGCCAGTCACTACTCTTGATTAACTGTGGTATCGTGTTGAAGCTGCATGGGCAGCCGTATCACAGCTGCAAAATACTAATGCGAATTCGTTACAGACGAATGGAAAAACTGGTAGAAGTCGACCTCGGGGAAGATCAGTTTGGATTCCGTAGAAATGTTGGAACACGTGAGGCGATACTGACCTCACGACTTATCTTAGATGAAATATTAATGAAAGGCAAACCTTCATTTCTAGCATTTGTAGACTTAGAGAAAGCTTTTGACAATGTTGACTGGAATACTCTCTTTCAATTTCTAAAGGTGTCAGGGGTAAAATACAGGGAGCGAAAGTCTATTTACAATTTGTACAGAAACCAGATGGTAGTTATAAGAGTCGAGGGGCATGAAAGGGAAGCAATGGTTGGGAAGGGAGTGAGACAGGGTTGTAGCCTCTCCCCGATGTTATTCAATCTGTATATTGAGCAAGCAGTAAAGGAAACAAAAGAAAAATTCGGAGTAGGTATTAAAATCCACGGAGAAGAAATAAAAACACAGCAAAGAACTTGGAAGGGCAGTTGAACGGAATGGACACTGTCTTGAAAGGAGGGTATAAGATGAACATCAACAAAAGCAAAACGATGATCATGGAATGTAGTCGAATTAAGTCGGGTTATGATGAGGGAATTAGATTAGGAAATGAGACACTTAAAGTAGTAAATGAGTTTTGCTTTTTGGGGAGCAAAATAACTGATGATGGTCGAAGTAGAGAGGATATAAAATGTAGACTGGCAATGGCAAGGAAAGCCTTTCTGAAGAAGAGAAATTTGTTAACATCGAGTATAGATTTAGGTGTTATGAAGTCGTTTCTGAAAGTATTTGTATGGAGTGTAGCCATGTATGGAAGTGAAACATGGACGATAAATAGTTTGGACAAGAAGAGAATAGAAGCTTTCGAAATGTGGTGCTACAGAAGAATGCTGAAGATTAGATGGGTAGATCACGTAACTAATGAGGAAGTATTGAATAGAATTGGAGAGAAGAGGAGTTTGTGGTACAACTTGACAAGAAGAAGGGACCGGTTGGTAGGACATGGTCTGAGGTATCAAGGGATCACAAATTTAGCATTGGAGGGCAGCGTGGAGGGTCAAAATCGTAGAGGGAGAGCAATAGATGAATACACTAAGCAGATTCAGAAGGATGTAGGTTGCAGTAAGTACTGAGAGATGAAGAAGCTTGCACAGGATAGAGTAGCATGGAGAGCTGCATCAAACCAGTCTCAGGACTGAAGACCACAACAACAACAACAACAACAACAACAACACATGGACTAGAACATTCGATCTGACGCCAACAGCCACAGATCGAATCTTCTTAAAGGATAAATCTTGTTCTGAAAGTAAATTTACTTTTATGCAGCAGATAATAGTCAGACCTTTCTTAAGCCAACGTTGATTCAGCGCGGCAGCTTAAACTTCTCGCACGTAGTCATTAATGAAGTACTGCTAATGAAATATTTCACACCGGGGTAGGAATAGGTGGTTGAAAATGATACCGAGTTTTCATTCTAACTTTCAATGAAAATAATAAGTTGAGGAATAATTTTAAATTTTAGCAGTTCTGTGTCTAACTGAAGCCAATTTAGGTACTTCGAATTTATGTAAGAGGACTGCTATTTATAACATTCCCGCCTCTCCCCCCCTCCCCGTCCCATATCCTAAAAACAAATTCAAACTTAAATCCTAGAAAATTTTGTTTCCCCAATTCTCCGATTTACGGAAATGTTAAACATTCTAATAACATTTACATTCTTTTAATTTTTGATTCTTGGTCGTTTATTTCTGTGTGTGTTCCTTGTAATGCTGAAATGTCCCATGAAAGTTGTTTGGACGTGCCTGATTGTATAAATTATTTCAGAAGCAGATTCAAAACACAATTTAGTAATAAGGAAGAGAAGGCTGAGATCTAAGAGAATCGTCAGAAAGAATCAGTGTGAAAGGAAATGGGATAGTCCTAATGAAATAACGAGGAATGATGAGGTACGTTTGAAGTTACCTAAGGATATTTCTAAAAACAGCTATGACAGAAACTGGACAGACATATCTAGATACAATGAAAGTAACGAGGAAGAAATTTTGGATAACAAAAGAAATACTTCAGTTCATAGACAAAAGAAGAAAGTACACAAATACTCACGAGAAGAAAGGAATACAGTAGCATAAGTGGTTCAGGAATGAAAAAATGAAATTGCAGGGAAACTAAAGCGAAATGACTGCAGGAAAAATGTGAAGAAATTGTAAAAAGATATGGTTTTCGAAGGATACATTTAGCACACAGAAAAGCCTAAACAACCGTCGGTGGAGTTAAAAGTAAATGCGTCAACATTAAGAGGACAAGAGTAACTCGACAGTTAAATGCAGATGAAAGAGCAGATAAGTGGAAAGAGTATATTAAAGGCGTCTATGAGGGGGAATAATTTCTGATGTAATAAATCAAGAGGTGGGAGTGAAGGAACACATGGCAGTCCTTCGGAATTTCCAAAATCATTAGGGGGAAACGGCAACCAAAGCACTTTGCAGATTTTTTTTAGTATCTGTGAAGTTGAAGATCAGACATACGAAAAATCTCATCCACGCAGTACCGAAGATCGCACTCGCAGATAAGTGAGAAAACTATTGAACAGTGAGATTAATAACAAATGCATCCAAGATGCTGATAAGGATAATATACAACAGAACGGGAAAGAAAACTGAGGATCCGTTAGATGACGACCAGTTAAAGGCACAAGACGTGCAGCTTCTGACGTTTAGCTTGATAATGGAAACTTTAGGAAACATAGGATTAATCGGCCTAAAAAAGCTTTCGACAATGTAAAATGGTTTAAAATGTTCAAAATTCTCTGGAAAACTGGTTTTAGCTATAGAGAAAGTTAGTAATATACAAAATGTACAAAAATCAAGATGGAAGAACGAGAATGGACGACTAAGAACGAAAGGCTGGGATTAAAAAGTATGGAAGGCGGGGATAGTATCTCCCACCGCTACTATTCAATCTATACAACGGGCTAAGTAGTGACGGAAATAGAAAAATAGGTTCAACGGTAGGATAAAAATTCAGGATGAAAGAATATCAATGATAAGATTCTTCTAAGGCTTTGCTATCCACAGTGAAAGTAAAGAAGGAATTGCAGGATCTGTTGAATATAACAAACAGAGGTATGAGTACAGAATATGGCTTGAGTGTAAACTCAAGAAAGAAGAGAGTATCAGAAATGAGATTGGCAATAACCTTGACATCGGAAGTGGTGACCATGAAGTACAAGATGTTAAGGAATTAAGGAACTCTCCCGCCTTGGAAGGAAAATTACCCATGAGTGTCGAACCAACGAGGACATAGAAAGCGACTGGCGCAGGTGAAGAGGGCATTCACGACCAAAAGATGTTTCTAGTGTTACACTTCGGTCTAATCGGAGGAAAAAATTTCTAAGAGTATATCTTTTGGGCAAAGGTATATGGACATAACTCATGGATGGTAGGAAACAGGAAAAGCAGAGACTGGAGGCGTTTGAGATTTGGTGCTACGCAGGATTCCTTAAGGAACGAATCGAGGACAGGAACCCGTTTCTGGAAACATCATCCAACGACGCTACAGAGCATCGAAGTTAGTGGCGGCAAGGGATGGCCTAGTGGCAAGTGGCGCCGGTACCTGCCACTAGGCAGCAAACGTGACTTTGTATGTTGACGGACCGTAGCACAACTTCTCGCAATGTCATTTGTAATTTAGTGATCGCGACAGATTACCCCTATTCCCAGAGGAGAAAATGGAGATAGCTGCCGCGGATACAGGCCTTCTGCATCTACATCTGCGTACATACTCCTCAAACCGCAGTACCGTGCGTGGCGGAGAATACCCTGTACCATTACTAGTACTTTCCTTTTCTGTTCCACTCACAAAAAGGGCGAAGAAAAAACGATTATCTGTATATCGCATATGAGCACTAACTTCTCGTATCTTACCTTCATGGTCCTTAAACCTTATGTATGTCGACGGTAGTAGAATCGTTTTCTGCAGTCAGCTTCAAATGCTGTGTCCTCAAATTTTCTCAGTAGCATTCCTCGAAAAGAAAGTTGCCTTCCCCTCAGGGAATTGCTTTTATCCCACCTGGTGCGGATCCCGAAAACTGTAGCAGCAGTTGTCTCCTATGAATGCGATGCTCCGTCTCCTAGATGGATGAAGCGGATTTCCACCTGTAGTTTATTTTTCTCCAGTATACCGAACAACACCGCAGATTTTAGAGGGTGGTAGCAGAAAAATAAACTGCCAACAAAACCCGTGTCCGAATCAGTCGCTATCATAGGATAATAAACAACACTGCAAGATGTTCCGCCTATGGCCTGTCAGCGTACAAAGTCGAGTCCGCTCCCGAAGAGGTGGCTTAGTTGCAAGCGCCAGCTCCTGTAACTTCGACGCTCTGTAGCGTCTTTCGGGACACGGGTTCCTGTACTCGAGTTGTTCCTCAAGACACCATCTACAATCCCTACAAGTCCGTCGCAACATTTCTGGGACACCCTGCAGAATTTGTGTGAATTTCTAAGGGACCAAACTGCTGAGGTCATCGGTCCCTAGAATTACACACTACTTAAACTAACTTATTCTAAGACCCACCCATGCCCGAGAGAGGACTCGTATCTTCGGTGGGAGCAGCCGTGCAATTCGTGACATGGCGCCGCAAACCGCGCGGCCACTCCGCGTGGCGCATGTATGAAGCAGACCGACAAGAAGCATAGTTCGCACAGAGTTTCCACTATTCAATATCTTTTTCAACGAACATGAAAATGCTATAAATTATGAACGTCAGGGTAAAGATACATCCAGTCGACGCCAGTGGTCCCGCGCACTCGCTACTGATCAACGAATACGTGCGATTTAGTACGTCGCAAACTGAGGGGTGGCGCTGTGGGAAGGAGCGCTGGTTCCCTGTGGTGGTGGCGCGGCCTGTCTGGAGGGGGTTCCCCGTGTCGGCGGCAGCTCGGCCCGCCTCGCGCTTCGTTAATTTGTCCTCCGGCGCGGCGAGGCGCCCCCACACGCTGCTGACTCAGGCAGCCCTCCCTCGGGACCTCCCTGCTGCTGCTGCTCCGCTCCTGCTCCCGTTCTTGCTTCCTGGATGCTGTCTGTTGTCTGCGCGGATTGTTTCCAGACACCTGCTACCACCAAGACAAGACACAGCAGTATTCGGCGCGTCTTAAAATGCGTTTAGTCTTAATTTCACATATGCCCCAGGTTGTCAAATATGCAGACTTCTTTATAATTTTTTCTGACAGTGTCATCTACTGGGTGATTGTAATTAACTGATGCTGTTCCAAGTGCTGCAGTGTGGGATAAAAATATCATAAGTATGCTCATAAATCAGTTCGGCGTATACTGACGAAAATAATAGTTCCACTTTGTGCCACGACGTGGAAGTACTGCGCTGTAAGCAGTAAGAATGTGTTGAGGGTACAGGAAAACGGGAAGGACCGATGGAACACATGCTAACAGTGGTTCTGGCACGTTTATTAGGATATGATCACAAGTTACAACATAGGCGACAGTTGTTCGCAGCATATCCGGTATAAACAGAGCGATATGTAGTCATATGCTACTCTTGAGATCAGTGGGAGTTCGTACGCATCCCTGACAGGTACAGCTTTTCAGATATCCCCACAACCAGATATCACATGGATTTAGATCGGGGGTTCTGGAAGGCCACAAATCTTGAAATTTCCTAGGGATGATGCGGTTGTTATCAAACGTTTCTCAAAGTAAATCTTTCACCTGGCAAGCGACATCTTGCTTCAAAATAATGGTGTGGACACAATTGCTTCTTGCAAACCTGGAATCACGTGTTGCACAAGGAGATCCTTACAACGTGCAGATATGATTGTACACCTAACAGGCCAGCGAGGTGTCTTCTCTCAGAATAAAAACTGACCGATAATGAAAGGACTTGTGCAACCTCACCCCACGGTCGCATAAGCTGAGTTCAGTGGATGTTCCGCACAACTTGTGGCCGCGTCTCGTCCATGCAAAGAATATCTCCTGGCTTCATGTCATCCTTTTCAATGCGCTCCCAAAGACGAAGGGCAAAGTCACGGCATTGTAGCCTTTCTTGGGGCTTCATTTGGTGCACATTCTGAAACTTGTAGGAATACCGCTGTAAAATGTTTTGAATTGTCGACCAGGGGACAGACAGTTCGAGTGACACAGCTGGAGCACTGGTTGCAGAATTTGAGGCAGGTGCTGCACGGTCGGCTGTAGCTGCTGCAACTTCATCAACAGCTGTTATGGGAAAGGGCCCTCTCCCTCCCTGCTGCACCAACCAATTCGCCTGTTTATTTAAATTTCTTGATCATATTCTTTAGCCCATTCGCTGACATGGGTCCTCTTCGCAGCTGTTTCTGCCGCCGATATTCCCGTAAGGCAGCGCTGCTATTCTCAAATGGTTCAAATGGCTCTGAGCACTATGGGACTTAGCATCGGAGGTCATCAGTCCCCTAGAACACAGAGCTACTTCAGCCTAACTAACCTAAGGACATCACATACATCCATGCCCGAGGCAGGATTCGAACCCGCGACCGCAACAGTCGCGCGGTACCGGACTGAAGCGTCTAGAACCGCTCGGCCACCGCGGCCGGTCTACCGTTCTCATAAAACAATTTTACCAGCAGGACACCGTCTTTCTTCTCGATAGCAACTTCTTTCGTAAGAAAAATTTCAACATTCTTACCCCTTTACACCAACAGTTACTTTTACAAAAGAAATCAACATGGGTCGCCAAGCAACAAACACCATACTGATGTCAAAACAAGGTACATCTCACATTCTGACTACTTATAGTGCTATATTTTCACCCGGAACTATTATTTCTTCAAAAAATGGTTCAAATGGCTCTGAGCACTATGGGACTCAACTGCTGTGGTCATCAGTCCCCTAGAACTTAGAACTAGTTAAACCTAACTAACCTAAGGACATCACATACATCCATGCCCGAGGCAGGATTCGAACCTGCGACCGTAGCGGTCATGCGGTTCCAGACTGAAGCGCCTTTAACCGCACGGCCACTTCGGCCGGCATTATTTCTTCAGCACAACTTAATGAATATACCTACGAAGTTTCAGCATCCTGCAATATGTACAGCTTGCACTGCAGCACTCGGAGTACCGTCACTTTAATTTTAACCAGCCGGTACATTCGCAGAGTGTTGCAGAAGGAATAGTAAATATTTTACGAAATGATAGTGTAGACTAATTCCAATAAATACTCAATGTAACTTGCGTCACACATTTTATTGTTTACAGAAACACAGCTGGTTACAGAGATAGTCCTCTCCGCTCTTCTCTACCTTCTGTACACGGCAGATATGCCGTGGAGGAGGCATTGGGACCATTGAAGGGTCCCAACGCCTTCTCCAGAATCACCTTGATCTTTTTGCCACATGGTGTATCCAGTGGCTACTCAAAATCAATCCTTCCAAGGCCCAGGCAATCATCATAGGTCGTACCACCCACTCCTTCCAGCTCCTTGATTTTTCCTTTACCATCTGCGCTCGTTCTGTCTGCCTCTCACCCACCCTCACCTACCTTGGACTCACCATTCACCATCACATCACCTGGATCCCTCATCTCCACTCTATACAATCCAAAACCCACATCTGCCTTCGTCTCCTTAAACTCCTCTCTCGCCCGGCATGGGGCTTGAACCCCTCTACCATCCTCCAACCCTACAAATAATTAACCCGCCCCAACCTCTGTTATGCCAGTCCCGCTTGGATATCCGCCCCCAGCCCCCCAATTCTATAAGTCTTTCCAGATACTCAATAAAAAAAAAAAAGGTTCAAATGGCTCTGAGCACTATGGGACTTAACAGCTGAGGTCATCAGTCCCCTAGAACTTAAAAACTACTTAAACCTAACTAACCTAAGGACACCACACACATCCATGCCCGAGGCAGGATTCGAACCTGCGACCGTAGCGGTCGCGCGGTTCCAGACTGAGGCGCCTAGAACCGCTCGACCACAGCGGCCGGCGATCCTCGAGCGCCATGCACTCCACCTCACCTTCTGTATATACCTCCTGTCCCCCATTGGATCCTCTATGACCTGATTCCTTTTCCCCATCTGCTCCTTTTCCTCAAACATGTCGACGTCCTCTGCACCTCCCGCTGACTTGATCCCACTCCTCATCTAGTTGCTCCTCTCCTCTCCAACCCTCACCCATTGCCACACCTTCACCATTGTCCCCCCCCCCCCTACCCTCTACCTCTACACCCTTCATCTCCTTTCCTGAGGTGGCTTCCATCAACTCCCCCTCCCAAATGATGCCCTCTCTCCTTCCATTTATCCCTCCTATCAACTATGATCCTCACCTCCCCCTCCCTCCCTCTGTCCTTTTCCCAGGTTCCCTCTCCCCCCTCTTCCATCCACTTCTTTTTTTACACCTGCCCACTCCTTGACTCCATTCTCCCCCCTGAGTCCTTTTTTCTTTCCCCTTCACTGTCTTGCCCATTCCTTTGTTGCGTCCATCCTGCTCCCCCCTTTTTTTGTGTCCTCTCCCTCCACTGCCCCCTCCCCCCCTCCTCAAATGTCCGGGTCCCCCACCCCATACCCATATGTCTTTGTATTATATAGTGCAGTGTTTTCCGTGAGTGTTCAGTGTTGTGTGTCCTCTTTTTACAGTGCTACGGATGGAAATCAGGCTGTCGCCGTGTTTTTTAACTGTGCCTGTCTTTTTTCTAAGTGTTTTTAATCAGCATCACTGACCTCTTTGTTTTATTATTTTTTCTTCACAACTTTTACGCCATGTACCATTATGTGTTTTTAACTTTATCTGTAAACTGTAGAGCAGCGTATTACGCTGCTGCCAGCCCGCCTCCCGCCCCCCCCCCCCCTCCCATCTAGGGTGGGAGGGAATCGAAATACAATAAATCAAAAGGAAAGATACAGAGATAAGCTTACATCTCTCATGTTAGCATTCCATTAGATACAGATTTATTTATCGATTTTAGTTTCTGTTTTGAAGTTTAAGTTGTGAAACTATGCTTAACTTTACATAATTGACTTTTTAAGCTGTGATTGTGAATTGTTGGCCAATTCTATTGCATCGTTTAAGCATGCTGCACGGATTTAAAAATGCTGAGTGTGGCAACATGTCATCTGTGACCGGGTTTTGTAATGGAAATGCTGCCATTGCCTGTAGAGAACATGGTAGACGATTTCCTAACCACAGAGTACCAGATTCGTGAGTTTTTACTCGTCGTTTTACTTAACTAAGGAGACTTCTGAGTGTCCAGTAGCCCTACCTTACGTGAACGTGCAAATGAACAAAGTGTGGATGAAGAAGAGGACATTATTTGGCTGGTAGAACATAGTCCCTCAACAAAGGTGCACAATTTCTACAAGTGTCACTTTCCCACGTAAAGAATATGGTGGACATTACATTTTCTCATGAAAGAACTTTGATCCCTGACGGTATCGGTAACAATGCTGGTTACGGTGATAAAATATGAAAATAGTGGGCGACATTGAATCAGTGAAACTTGTAGCAACCGAATATACGATTACAGTGTCCAGTGCAACATGCACCTTGCACATACATTCCCGCCTTTGTGATACCACAGACAGCATGTAACTGTTCCCATTTACACTGAAAATACGGGTCATGTGAGAAGCCTATTTGCACTCTGCCGCATCAAAACATATAAACGAGATTCTTCAGTTGTCCACCAACCTGGTATCTTATATAGATGTCCCTGTGCAAAAGTAGCATTCGTAGTTGTATAATGGCGTTTGTTGGTGTGAAGCTGTAAGAAACTATTTGGTAGGCTAAGGCTCTCAGTGCTACGAAATCAACTGTCAAGAATAATAAGAAATAGGACTAATTATTTTAGGCAATTTTTGCCTGAAGATGTCGTAATATACCTGTAGAATTTTTTCGTTGCTCATACAACCAACGATGATATTTAACCTGGCTCACAGCTAAACTCTTTGGATCACTGGTTTTTGCTCTATCCTTTGTATCTGAAATTGCTGCCCGGAGTGACCGAGCGGTTCTAGGTGCTACAGTCTGGAACCGCGCGACCGCTACGGTCGCAGGTTCGAATTCTGCCTCGGGCATGGATGTGTGTGATGTCCTTAAGTTAGTTAGGTTTAAGTAGTTCTAAGTTCTAGGGGACTGATGACCTCAGAAGTTAAGTCCCACAGTGCTCAGAGCGATTTGAACCATTTTTTTGTATCTGAAATTACGAGTTTTCCAAATTAGTATGCCGCGGTTACTTTCAGATAATCAAAGTAAATATCGTTCTCTACCCTTCAATCAATAAGTCATCGTTCTTAAAAACGCTAAATACTATTTTGAAAGGGCGACTCAAAATACACACATCAAAGAAAGTTTTGTATCACCCCGGTTCCCAGAACTCTTGAAGATACACGTTGACTGTGGATACTGTATCACCGACACAGTACTTCTGACCGTTCAGAGATGTCACTAAACCAGCCCAAATATGTAAACAACCATGCATGAGCAACTCCTGTTAGACGGAGGGGGTCCGACAGCCGATCAGTTCCACTTATTCCACCATGAATGAGGTACACGGCTCGTGTTGTCTGTAGTTCAATCATGCCTAGATGGTCAATACCGCCGTATGATCGCGTCTGCATTGTTACTTTGCGCCAGGAAGCGCTATCGACAAGGGAAGTGTCCCGGCGTCTCGGAGTGAACCAAAGCGATGTTGTTCAAACATGGAGGAGATGCTGAGAGACAGGAACTGTCGATGACACGCCTCGCTCAAGCTGCCCAAGGAATACTACTGCAGTGGATGACAGCTACCTACGGATTATGGCTCAGAGGAACCCTGACAGCAACGCCACCATGTTGAATAATGCTTCTCGTGCAACCACAGGACGTCGTGTTACGACTCAAAGTGTGCGCAAAAGGCTGCATGATGCGCAACTTCACTCCCGACGTCTACGGCGAGGTCCATCTTTGCAACCACGATACCATGCAGCTCGGTACAGGTGGGTCCAACAACATGCAGAATGGACCACTCAGGAGTGGCATCAGGTTCTCTTGACCGATGAGTGTCACATATGCCTTCAACCAGAAAATCGTCGGAGACATGTTTGGAGGCAACCCCGTCAGTCTGAACAACTTAGACACACTGTCTATCGAGTGCCGCTAGGTGGTGGTTCTCTGCTGTTTCAGGGTGGCATTATGTGGGGCCGACGTAAGCCGCTGGTGATCCTGGAAGGCGCCGTAATGGCTGTACGATACGTGAATGCCATCCTCCGACCGATAACAGTGCAACCATATGGGCAGCATATTGGCGAGACATTTGTCTTCATGGACGACAATTCAAGCCACAATCGTGCACATCTTGTGAATGACTCCCTTCAGGATAACGACATCGCTCGACTAGTGTGGCCAGCAACTTCTCCAGACATGAACCCTATCGAACATGCCTGGGATAGATTGAAAAGGACTGTTTGTGGACGACGTGACCCACCAAGCATTCTGAGGGATCTACGCCGAATCGCCGTTGAGGAGTGGGACAATGTGGACCAACATTGCCTTGATGAATTTGTGGATAGTATGCCACGACGAGTACAGGCATGCATCAATGCAAGAGGACGTGCTACTGGGTATTAGAGGTACCGGTGTGTACAGCTGTCCGGACAACCACCTCTGAAGGTCTCGCTGCATGGTGGTACAACATGCAATGTGTAGTTTTCATGAGCAATAGAAAGGGTGGGAATGATCTTTGTGTTGATCACTATTCCAATTTTCTGTACAGGTTTCGGAACGTTTTTTGATGTGCGTATTTTACCACCAAAGATATCGTTTTTCTCTCTCTTATTACTTCACACTGTTTAAGGACTTTCATACAGTGTCAATAATCACTTGATTAAAACTACCATAACGTACATTTGACGAGCTGGAGTGAATGGGGCTGCTCTGGTATAGAAGTGGTGGAGTGGCGGGGTGTTCTGGCAGTTATACTGGCCACTGGTGACTAGGTAAACTCGGCTGCAAGGTGAAACATCTTTATTCAGTTTTGCAGGAATCTAAAATTAGCGAGCAATGGAGGACATGGACAGGAATGCGGATAGGTGGCGATGTTTGGGAGTGTGAGTCGGCCGGGGAGCGTGCCGAGATAGTCCGTGCATTTGCGATAAACTCTATGTCCGGATGGAGCAAAGGTAAACGCCACTGCCAAGTAACCACGACATCCCGGGTTCGAGTACCGGTGCGGAATACATTTGCACTCGTCGCCGCTGATTCTGCATTTAAGGAAAAATACGTGGAAGGGTGGCCCAACTTGATGCGTCATTTATCATTCACGAACAAATATTTTTATTTAATGACAATTCTGTCATAAGCCAACTAACAATTACCTAGCTTGACAAACTGCCTATTGGCAGCCACTCGTGCTGGTGAAACGTCAGAAAAATCATTAGATGAACGTCGGCCGAAGAACCCGAGACAGAAGCCAATAGGCAGTTTGTCAACAAGTGGCCACGAAAGCCTTAACAATTTTGAATTACCTAGATTGTTGCCAAATACATAGAAACAGTTTTTAAATTAAAATCGCAATGCATAAGGACTTTTGCATTATTAATAAAATTAAAAATATTACTTGAAAAAAATGTCAACTGTGCAATAAAATGGTGACCCGATTACAAAAAATTAATTAATTAAATAAACCTGCGGCGGCACTCTGCCCGCACGACTAGTATCACAACTTTGGGCTACTCCCACAACAGGACTTGATTATAAGTTCAACAAACGTTAAATAAAAGACATTCAAATGCATACATCTCCACTAGCTATTCTGGTCTTATATAAACAAGTTATGGTCAAGCTGGCCAAATGCTACCCACGAGTAGAAACGGAAGCAAACAGTAGTACTCCACTGATAGCCACAAACCTGTTTCACATAAATGAATTTAAGTAATTAAATAAACTACAGGACCTCCAAAATACTATTAAAATGATAATGACGATTAACATTTTTCTAGAAATCAAGAAACCCATTGTTCAGTTTGACCAAAGGCTTTCATCACACGTCCCAAGGACATTACAGTAATAGAAAGGGCCGGCCGAAGTGGCCGTGCGGTTAAAGGCGCTGCAGTCTGGAACCGCAAGACCGCTACGGTCGCAGGTTCGAATCCTGCCTCGGGCATGGATGTTTGTGATGTCCTTAGGTTAGTTAGGTTTAACTAGTTCTAAGTTCTAGGGGACTAATGACCTCAGCAGTTGAGTCCCATAGTGCTCAGAGCCATTTGAACCATTTGAGTAATAGAAACACTGAGTAAATTACTTCCCAATCCGTCGAACCCCCGCCGCGGCACGATACCAGAAGAATGACAATAAACTACTCAATCTGAGGCTGGAAAGGGAGATTCGCAGAAGCGCGTTTGACCCGCCAACACCTTGGCCTCGTGCGGTGACGAGAAAGCCGCAAAGCAGAAGGAAAACGCGTCCTTGCCCCGGAACAGCAGTACAGCAACGCGTCGACCGCTGCCGATACAAAACTGTCAACATATTTCAAGATTTTAAACATGGCTGCAACAGCAACTGTTGAAATTCTTCACGATAAAGCATGACAGCCAAAAACAGTTGCAGGATAAAAATTCTGATGAAGGTATATTTATGTGTACCGAAACCTTGGTCAAGAATTTTATTAAATTTTTATCCTGCAACTGTTTTTGGCTGTCATCCTTTATCGTGCTGTCAACATATACCAAACATAAACAGCAAACAAATTTGATAGAAATTAACATATACATTGAAAGGTCTCTGTTGGATTCCTTTCATGTTAATTTCTTAAATCTGTTGTCATTTACGGCATAAATTCCTCTTCTAAATTTACTGTGGTATTTCTGACTATCTGGGAGGAGACTGAGCAGTGAAACGTGTTACTTTTACACATAAACAAGAACGATCTGTCATACTACTACACTTTAAAACACAGTTTATATGTAATTCATGTCACACAGTCTCATACAGAACCTACATCCGCTTTCTTTTATATACTGTATATGATAAGATACTGTCATCCCCCTTCCCTTCTGTGTGAGAGGATGAATGAGCAAATGTATTTCTAGTTCCATGCTTGATGGAAGCAGACAAGCCTGTCTGTTAGAGAACAGTAGGACCAACGTCGGAACAGGTAGCTACGCTTTCTAAAAGCAGAGAGGTTTCTATTCTTAGTATGGTCCTGTCTGTCCCTTGTCATGTTGGTATAGGAAGCTGCCTCTCTGGTCACTTCCGTTTGCACCGGTTAAGCACGCTCGGTAGGAGTCCAGAGCAGCCTGTCCGCAGCGAGCGTCTGAAGTGGTAAGATCTCTGGCTAAGCGCGTGTCTGCTAAGTCCGTAGGACAATGGATTTCTTACGTTCAGCCTAACTGAAAATTTAATCACCTTTATTTCAGGTTTAGCTCTAAAATATCTAATGTTATCTTAAATTGCAACGCAGTGTAATTCGAGTGTGACGTTCAGAATGTCTTCCGGTAGTTGCTTTGTCACTACTTTGTGAGTAAAGTGGAACCACGTGTTGATCAGTAGCTCTAACTAAGATCATCAATCTTAAATGCGAATTCTCGTGTGATTATAACGTCTCGTCTTGACAATATTTTTCAATATAGCAACTTTTCTTTATGTTCAACCCACGTGGGGTGTACTTTGTGAGACCAGTACCACGTGCTTATACAATTGTTTGACCCATCAGGTTAATAGTAATACGATAGTAACCAGTTCGAGGTTTTTCTTTTGTAAATTGCGTTTCGATGTAATTTATTTTAATTATCAAAATTATTGTGGAGTTACACTCTTTGTGTAAACCAAGTTGACCACGTGAAGCATGTGGTGTAAGCATCAAAGTAGCCCTCAGCTATTCTTTTCGGGAAGATTTCACAGAGAGTTAGTATGAATTTAGTATACCAGTGTGTGGTAATTTCATGACGGACAGGATTGCGCTACGAACGCAACTACTTTGGGTGAAAATTGAATCGGTTGGTTGTGGTTAATTTCCTCTTGCATATGTTTCAACGTTCTTTGTGTGTTATTTTATGAATGCATACGTCTCATCATGATCCGGTTGACAGACTTCCCGGTCACATAAAGCAACAGCAACTAATAGGCCTACGTACTTCCAAAACGAATAAACGAGAACGAAGAAAATGCCATGTATGTTCCAAAAACAAATAAAGAACAACAGACTTAATGTGCAAGTCTTGTGGAGTTGCGTTACATCTTGGAGACTGTTTTGCTTCTTATAATTTGAAAGAGAAATTCTAAGTCCCAGAGACAATGCAAGTACAGAAGTATATGAAAGAAACAAATTTTGTATTTATTTACGTATTATATATTCGAAATTTCATGAAAGTAGGGAAACAGGGTTGAGAACTTATAAGAACTAACGATTAGATTAGTGAAACGTAACAATTTATAATCTCCTGACAATCTCAAGAACGGTCAGAGACAAGCCAAGTAATCCGAATTAGCGCTGCCGGCTCCGAGCGAATAAATTTGTACGAGACGTGCGGACAACAAAGTGTTAAAACTTCAGTATAGCAGCGCCCCGCTCATGAATTTAACGACAAAAAATTCAAAAAGTCAGTTTAAAAGAATAATTATATAATAATTCAACCAAGATTAAATAAGTCGAGGTGTACCTCTGCTGGGGCTTCGTAGGGACAATAGGCACTGTAGTTTGGATACGCACCAAATGGCATATGGCCGGTTAAAACGTACACCCATAACCCGAAGGGCACTTCAGCACGGAGTAAGAGAGTGTGTAAATACAAACGTGTGTACCTTTAGGCTGAGCGCACACAACTTTAGTTACAGGCGAAAACCAATAACTCGCCCCAGGAAGGGCCATAAGGTCTACAACATACAGAAATTACAGCCAGTAGCATCAAATACTCAATGCTAACAAACAATGAATTCAAGCACCAGATTAAAATTGCAAAATACTACCTTGGTACTTACAGAAATCTCCAGACTGACACACACAACGTCGAAAGTGATTACTGAAAGGCTTAAAGGAAGCAGATTCCTGGCCAGCTCACACCGGGGAAGAATTAACGATCCTTAAGTACAGTCCATACTGAACAATCTTCATGCATAATTTCAAATAAATACCAAGGACGCCAATAGCTTCGGGATTCCAGGTAGTCACCAGGTAACACTGTCATCCAGCTCGTAGCTGCTAACAAGTTGTTCAATCCATTCCGGCGTATTTAGCACACCACAGTTGACTGAGGCACTTCGTAACTAGGTTGCACGCGACGACAACAGCTCCTTGCCCGCTTAACTCGCCGGCAGCAACGGGCAATGCTGCAGAAAAACGCTCACCCCGCAGGCCAACCGTCGAAGGTTTCAACTCGGTGCGATAGCCAGGACGCCAAGTAGTCAGACACACCTGTCCATATCCGGTCCCATACATCACTCTCTACTACACAACACCAGAGAGAACATATAACCAAGCGAAGATGGGCCAGAGTCGACTCGTATCTTTGATAAAGCTAAATGTTACATGTTAAATTGTTTTATAGCGGCATATTAGTTTTTCTCATCTGCTATGGCTATAAGCGTAACTGGCAAATTAACGAAATGTTTAGTGATGCTAGATGATTTTTTTTTTTTTTGACATCTGTTAACTCAAATCTTTTGTGGGTGTTTTAGTAGTTCCTGAAACCAACTAGGCGTTACTGAAATTATTTTGAGGCAGAAGCACTACGCAAGATCATGCCGTCAAGCCTCAACCGAAAATCTCTCGAATTTCAAATATTAAAAACTTATTGCTCATTTTGATACGTTCATTTGAGATCACTAAATTTCACAACTTCTTAAATAAATTTGTGTTTTGTTGGAGATGTGTTACAATTCTGGGGCCTGGTACCTTACCAATCCCAACTCACTGGATGCTATTCTTCCCACTACTTTATCAAAGAAAGGGCGTAAGATCAGAATTTTAAGTTCCATCGACGCGGCGAACCTTAGAGACAGCGTGTAATTGGACTTGAGAGAAAATTGCTCCAAATAGGTGAGGGTGGTGAGGGGGCGTTTTTCCACCTTGTGCTTTGTCCGAAGGAAAATTTATTATGATTTCCGGCCTCAGAGTGACCTCGTACAAAACCCAGGTATTACCACAATGCCGAGGAAAGGCGTCAGGAAAGTACAATTGCAGCAAAGAATACACTGAGAAAAAAAGGAAAAAAGGGAAAAAAAGAAAAAAAACGTGCACCACGAAGGAACTGTCGGAATGAGATGGAAAGTCTAGATATGATGCACATGTACAGACAAATAAAAGATCATAATTTCAGAAAAACTGAATTAGTGATTGAAGAGAAAAAACTTCGCAAATTGAGCAAGTCAATAACGCGTTGGTCCACCTCTGGTCGTTATTCGAGCAGTTATTTGAGTTGGCACTGATCGATAGAGTTGTTCGATGTCCGCCTAATGAATATCGTGCCAAATTCTGTCGAACAGGCGCGTTAGGTCGTCAGAATCCGGAGCTGCTTGGAGAGCCCAGTCCATAATGCTCTAAATGTTCACAACTGGGGAGAGATCCGACGACCCTGCTGGCCAAGATAGAGTTTGACAAGCACGAAGACAAACAATAGAAACTCTCGCACTGTCCGGGCCGCTATTTTCTTTCTGAAATGTAGGCCCATGATGGCTTGCTATGAAGAGCTCAAAAATGGTTCAAATGGCTCCTAGCACTGTGGGACTTAACATCTGAGGTCATCAGTCCCCTAGACTTAGAACTACTTAAACCTAACTAACCTAAGAACATCACAGACATCCATGCCCGAGGCAGGATTCGAACCTGTGACTGTAGCAGCAGTGCCGTTCCAGACTGAAGCGCCTAGAACCGCTCGGTCACACCGGCCGGCGCTATGAAGAGCAATGAAACAGAGCGTAGTATATTGTCGACGTATGCCGTCATATAAGAGTGGCTTGAATAACAACCGAAGGGGTCCTGCTATGAAAGGAAGTGGCAACTCAGACCAACACTCCTGGTTGCTGGCCCAGATGTCACGTGACAACCAGGTCGGTATCCCACCATTGTCCAGGGCGTCTCCGGACACGTATTCGCTGGTCATCGGGGCTCAGTTCGAAGCGGAACTCATTGCTGACGACAATTATACGCCAGTAAACCAGATTACATGCCGAAGACGGGGCTGGAGACATCCTGGTCAGCTATGGAATACCAACCGCACTGTCGCCTGCCATACGACCCGAAAAGCAGGAGTGATGTCTGGGGTGCAATTTCTTTTTATCGCAAGACCCTCTGGTTGCGATTCGGGCGCTCTTACACCGCAGCGGTACGTCGACGATATTCTACGCCCTATTTTGTTGCGCTTCATGGCAAGCCATTCTAGCCTTAAATTTCAGCAAGATAGTGCCCGACTGCAAACGGCAAAAGTTTCTACTGCTTGCCTTCATGCTTGCCAAATCCTACCTTGACCAGCGAGATCACCGGATCTATCTCCAATGACGAAAGCTGGACCATTAAGGGCAGGCCCTTCCAAGCACTTGGGATGTTGTGGCTGTAACGCGCCAATTGGACAGAATTTGGCATGATATCCCTCAGGTGGACATCCTGCAACTCTATTAATCAGTGTCAAGCCGAACAAGTGCTTGCATAAAGGCCAGATGTGGACCAACGCGTTACTGACTTGCTCCAGTCGTGAAACTCTTTCTCTCGAATAAGGCATCCACTTTTTCTGAAATTATTTGTTCGTCAGTACGTGGTCACCGCATCTACCGATTTCCGATTTCCGCCCCTTCGTGTAATTCGTTCGTGGGCGTGGTTTTTTTTCTTTTTTTATTCTTAGAGTGTAAATTAAATAGTGATTATAGTGTGGCAAACTACGTGCCGTTACTCCAGAACCTAAGTCTGTCCCAGTGCGAGTATCCAGGGTATCAAGGATCATTTCCAACAGTTATGGGCCAGGAAAGGGTATAGCGGTTCAACGATATCCTTTCCAACCGAATAAGCGCATGGATCCAAGGCAGAATGGGCCCAACATCAGACTAATAGGTGGGCTCATACTGCCAAGTTGTTTGTAAATTTGACACAATATCGTAATCACTGAAATACATACACTCTTAACCCGTGAGGATTCATTTCGTTTCCTTCTCTCCATCTGGGGGCTTCCGCCTTTTTATTTATTTATTTATTTTGTCAGACAATCAATGTATCTTCTTTTACATGACCATAGCCAACCATCCTCTGGTGATTCCCTCCACAAACTTACGCAAAAGTCTGATAAAAGTATGTTATTTATTTATCTAACTTGGTGATACTAGAAGTTTCAAGCCACGTTTTCCATCGATACTTAAATTATAAAGTATTATACGTTGCCGCGCAGGATTAGCCTAGCGGTCTCAGGCGCTGCAGTCATGGACTGTGTGGCTAGTCCCGGGGGAGGTTCGAGTCCTCCCTCGGGCATGGGTGTGTGTGTTTGTCCTTAGGATAATTTCGGTTAAGTAGTGTGTAAGCTTAGGGACTGATGACCTTAGCAGTTAAGTCCCATAAGATTTCACACACATTTGAACATATTTGTTTACGTTATTTTGGGCAATTATTCTCTATATCTTATGCGAATAATAAAGTACGTGAAAATACTTGATTTTATCTAGTTAGTTTTTTTCTGGGATTCATTTTACGTACATCATTAAGAAATCACCAAAGTTGATTGGAAGTTTGCGTATAGCGAATTGGCTGAGCAACTGAATCATGAACTGAGTACATCTTTTTGCACGCAACCTCACCTCAAATGTCAATATAATTAATGTCAGAGTTTCTTGTCAAACTTTCAACCGAGAAAGGGTGAGAATCTGTTAATTTCAAATTCTTTGCAACTATCAAGTACTGCATATGAGCCGGCTAGACTGTGGGGGTAAGTAAACAACTAAGTATGGATTATTTATTCCACGAAAAGTTCGCCAACAGCCAGAAAAATACCTCTCGCTACATATCGGCACTAGTTGCAACATTTCGTGTCCTCACGAAACGACTGCTGCCAGTTTCAGCGATCTAACAGTTATGACATTATTGTAGCGTGGCACAGCCTTATGTTGGATTCTTCAGTTTCTTCATGTGAGCTGGATTGAAAGCAATAAAGTTCGAGTATTTGGTTATATAGTTTAATGTAATAGTGAATCATGGATAAAGACTACTTTAATAAACTGAGCTGAGTCTGCGCAGAATTCCGTAGCCGGTAGATGCGCAGATGGCAGGGCACATGAAGGGAGAGTGGTGGTGGTGGGGGCTGTGGGAACGTGCTGTAGGGGAAATGCCGAGTGCTGGAGGAGAAGAGCCATTTTAAACTGAAGCCTACACTCACATTGTTTGTAATTATTAAGAAGAGCCTCTCCACGCCCATGCTTGCATGGTGACTGTTCCAAAAGATCTGTCACCTCTGCTTTAGTCAGTATTTAAATAGAATTCCACTTGAAAATGCAGCCATTTATTTTAGCATGACTTGTTAACCGTTTTTAACTGTTAGAGAAGTATCATGAATGGTAAATTTTGAGTAAACCCTGCACATTTCTCTTGGTGCCACGTTAAGTTCTGTTTCTTTTGCCAAAACACAGTGGTGTTTACAGTCTCACCTCACTAATATGTTGTGGAATAGCAACTGCGAGAGAATTCTGAAATAGTGATATATTAAGTTTATTAAGTGAGTAACCGAGAAAAAATGAGGTAAGTATCTTATGAAAAAGCACATCAACGGTACAAAGTATATGTGTTATTTCTCTAAAGTCAGTACCGTCATTAGACTGTTGTTCACTTACAGTGTTGCATTTACACTTACACTATCATGATTTCGGCTTCAAAGTGCCATTATCAAGTATTTTAAGTGTTATAAATTTCCTAAGATAGCATACTGTCGTATTAAAGTACACATTGTCTAAGAGTCGATATTTCTGGCAGAGCCTACTGCTTTGTATCTTGACTCAAGATGGTGTACTCAGTAATGAAACAAAGCAGTAGGCTCTACCAGAAATGTCAACGCTCCAGCAGGTCGCAGGGAATGGGCGCGGACCACAGAGGAAGCGCCTGAAGCCGTTGGTGGAGGGGGAAGGCCATAGGCATAAATACTGGACCAGGTCCACTCGAGGAGCAATCTCACGTCGCACCTGATGAAGGTTACGAGCTACGTGACCGAAATATCGTGCAAGTACGACGCTGATATCCGGCAGAACACCCGACAACCCAAGATGTCATTAGATCGCCGGGAAAGCCTGAAGAGTTACATCAAATGTCTCTACGGGGAGGAGATGTATCAGAATATCAAGAAGCTGGACAAGCTTCGGCAGAAGAAAGGGAAGATGCTGAGTTCTCTCAGTTTTTTGCTGAGATGTCGAGATGGAGAAGTGGTTCCAGTATTTGCCAGAATTAAACATCATATCAACTCCAGAGCGGCGAACAAGATAAAACGCAGAGCCAGCATGGCACTGGTGAGAGAGAGGATTCGAGATATGCGCCACAGGTTAGATGTTGTGGCCAGGGAGCTGTTACACATTCATCTGTACATGGCAGCCTCCTTAACCAGAGAAGATTGGGATTGGGTAGACCGTGCCTCCTGGTCTTTAGCGGAGTGTGCTAGAAGGAATGCCTCATCTTGCCAATCTGCAAAGTTTGACCGCATGAGTAAGAAAGCACAGCAGATGGAAGAGACACGCACTGTGACGAATCTGAGTGGCATACAGTTTGATGATACAACCTTAAAGGTACTCAGCAAGGGTCTCAACTTTGCTACGACCCCTAGAAACGTACCCATTTCAGGTTCCGTCAGTGCAGTAGAGCAAGTTGCAGCCACACTTCCACCTAATGTGGCAGAGGAAGTCCGCCGAGAGACCTGCAGGGCCCTCACCAAGGCCAGGCCGCCGAAATCGAACATCACAACCGAGGAGAGGCTTGCACTCAAGAAACTCCGGGAAGACAACAGCATTGTGGTACTGCCAGCAGACAAAGGGAACTCCACTGTCATCTTGCAGCAGGTGGATTATGATGAGAAAGTACGCCAACTTCTGGAGGATCCTGCATACAGAATTCTGGAGTGTGACCCCACGGACAAGGTGGCCAAGAAGACTAGTGCTCTCTTGAAGGAAACAGGGATGCCCGATAAGATCATCAGACCACTACGGGAAAAAGCGCCAGTGCCACCTAGATTGTATGGTCTGCCTAAAATACACAAGGAGGGCGTGCCCCTACGTCCAATTGTCAGTAATATTGGGGCACCTACGTACACAACAGCCAAGTACTTGAAAGGTCTCCTGTCTCCGTATGTGGGGAAATGTACTCACCACATCCGCAACTCAGAAGATTTCCTGCAACGCCTCAAGCAACTGCACATCACAGATTCGGACATCATGGTTAGTTTTGATGTGGTACCGCTGTTCACCAGGGTCCCACTGAAGGACTCACTGGAACTGATTGCAGAGAAATTTGACGGTGCTCTGTTGGACCTGTTCAGTCATACACTAACATCCACGTATTTCCTGTACAGAAACCAATATTACGAGCAAACTGAAGGTGTAGCTATGGGCTGCCCACTGTCCCCTGTGGTTGCCAACATGTTTATGGAGAGTTTTGAGGAGAGGGCATTGGAGATAGCCACATTTAAACCCACATGCTTCTTTAGGTATGTGGATGACACCTTCGTGATCCGGCCACATGGGATGCACAGGCTCAATGAGTTTCTTGAACATCTTAACTCATGCCACCCTAATATCAAGTTCACCATGGAACTGGAGAAGAATGGCCAGCTGCCATTTCTGGATGTACTAGTCCAGAGGAAAGCAGATGGATCAATTGGCCACAGTGTGTACCGAAAACCAACACACACTGATTTATATCTGCAGGCCAGCAGCTGTCACCACCCTGCACAGAAGAATGGGGTTCTGAAGACTTTGGTCCACAAAGCACGTGCCCTGTCAGACTAAGAGAATCTACCTATAGAGATAGAACGTCTCAAAACAGTTTTCTCCGAGAATGGATACACGGACAGACAAATTGAGAGGGCACTCCAACCAGCCACTATACCACAGGTTCCTGAAGAAGACCAAGATGAAGCAAAGAAGGTGGCATATCTGCCCTATGCTGGCTCTATTTCTGCCAGAATCAGTAGGATCCTCCGTAAACACAATATCAAGTGAGTTTTCTGTCCATCCAACAAGATCGGGGGACTGCTGGGGAGTGTCATAGACGACCTGGGGTTACGAAAACCAGGGATTTACAATATACCTTGTCAATGTGGCATGTCCTACATCGGCCAGACGACAAGAACTGTGGAGATCAGGTGCAAAGAACATCAGAGGCACACTAGATTAAGACAGGTGACTAAGTCAGCCATAGCTGAACACTGTCTAGAACTAGATCATGCCATGAAGTATGAGGATACCAAGATTCTAGCACAAACACCCAGATTTTGGGGCAGTGTTATAAGAGAATCGATAGAAATAAAAATGGCTGACGATCTTATGAACCGTGACACAGGGTACCAGCTAAGCAGAGCCTGGGATCCGGCGCTGGAATTGTTAAAGGAGCAATGGGGCCAGCTGCAACACTACACAAACAGAAGAACCAGAGACATGGAGATGGAAAACGAGCCCCTATCGGACTGCCAAGCGCGCCAGACCGAAGATGGAACACCCAGAAGTGGGACTGGTGGGCGCCGCGGACCGCAGAGGGAACATCCAGAGCCGCAGCGGACGAAAAACGGAGCGGCAACGCTCCAACGGGTCGTGGTGAGCGGGCGCAGACCGCAGGCGGAACGCTTGGTACCCCAGCCCGTAGATGAAACCCCCAGGAGCGGGTTTGGTAGGCGCGGACCGCAGAGGGAACACCTAGAACCGCAGCGGACGGAAAACGGAGCAGCAACGCTCCAGCAGGTCGCAGGGAATGGGCGCGGACCACAGAGGAAGCGCCTGCAGCCGTTGGTTTAGGGGGAAGGCCGTAGGCATAAATACTGGACGAGGTCCACTCGAGGAGCACCCTGGCAGCACCCCCCCCCCCTCTCCGTTCCGGACGTGGCAAATAACACAGCAAAAAATGCCACCCTACACAGAACACCAACAACCTCATACATTGTCAGTACTTGCAATCCCACCCCTCCTAACCTCGTCCTAACCCCGCTCCTGCTTGCCCACGCCACCGACACACTACCTGAATACATTGAATCCATGAAAAATGGCAAGCAGACGACCCGTCTGCCGACCAAAATCCTCCCCAAACCCACCCCCTCGTCTCAGTCCTCCACCCGTTCCAAATACCTTAAATCCCCCCCCCCCCCCACACACACAAGTCCACCACATCAAAGCAGCGGCGTGTAAAGAAGGACAGGAAGGAGAAGCACTCCAAGGGGAAGAAGCAATCCACCACCCCCACCCTAACCAATTCCACACCCTCCGAGGAGCCTGCGCCCCCGACAGCACCTGTCGTCGCTCTGGGAAGGGACCAGGAGACACTGGCACTGGAAGGGAACCGCGTAACCGGGCAGGATTCGGATGGTTTCGTGCTGGCGAAGAAAACGTTTCGCCAGCCGAGGCTTCCGCCGGCCCAGGGAGTGGAACCCACCCCAAACAGATTCCAGGCGGTTGCTGAGGAGCCAGAGACAACAGAAAACACAACACAAACACAGAACCAAGTCGCCCACCACCTCCCCCCGATTGTCGCAGAGTTTCCTCATAACTACGAGGAGCTCTTCGAGTTGCTCAAGACAGAAATCGGGGGAGGCAGTTTCCAGGCAAAACCCGCCGGTGGAGACAAAATAAAAGTCACAGTACACACACTCGAACACTACAACACAGTCAAAACACTATTCAACACAAGAAACATACCTCACTACACATTCCCAACAACAAGACACGGAACAGGAACATAGTTATCAGAGACCTTCCAAGACGAGTGTCCCCCCAGGCAATCAAAACAGACTTGACTGCCCGGGGGTGCGTCGTCAAGGTGGTACAGCAAATGGACAGCATAGACAGTAAGTGGCCGCTGTACCAGGTAACACTCCCTGACATACCCCAAAACAAGAGGGAGATTAAGATGGTCCTGGCAGCCTGTCACCACGGAGCCGCTGCGCCGTAAAAACAAGACGGTGCAGTGCTTCAGGTGTCAGGGTCTGAACCACATAGGTGCGCACTGCACCATGCCAGTGAGATGTAGGAAGTGCGCCGAGGCCCACGACACCAGGACATGCACAGGCAAAAACCACACAGCGGGTTACCAGGGTTGTGAGGTCCACAAAAGACACTCATAGCAGGCAAAGGGCGCAAAGGCCGCCCCCCACACACGTAAACAAAACACGACAAACCCAACCAACCACACAAGAAAACAAAATACAACAACACACACAGACAAGGCCTGGTTAAAACCAAGACCGGACACACCCAGGGCAACATATGCAGAAGTGGTTTCTCCCCCGAGAAGCCATGAAAGCGTGGCCCCGTCACCACAACACCAATCACAGTCACAAGAACAACATCAGGAAACACACAACAACAGCGACCAGGTCCACCAAGTCAGAGGAAGCTCTAGGGAACCCCACACACAGTCCCCCCCCCCCCATGGACCAGTTGTTAGGCGTAATGGTGCAGACCATGAACCTCGTCATGGAAATGATGAAGAAATTCAGGGAAGCCCAGAAGCAGAAAACACAGATCCTCGTTGCCCTTCAGGCCACAGTCCAGCAGTCGCTCCCCTCTGCGACTTCCTCAGTAGTTTCAAAACCCCATCATGGATAGACGACCAAACATCCATGGCCTGACAATGTGCGTCTTTAACGCAGACGGCATTGTTAACCAAGAGGTCGAGTTCAGAGAACTCATGAAGGAGTTCTCCATCGACATATGCATGATGGGGGAAACCCACTTAAAACCGGGAACAAAAGCGACAGTCCCCAACTATGTTAGCTATCGCAAAGACAGGCCAACCCATGGCGGACGAGTGGCCATATACATAAAAAGAGGGATCCCCCACCACCAGGTATTCTTACCAGCTACCAATAAAATCGAAGCAGTGGCAGTGGAAGTAGCCACTGCCACTGGACCCCTAACAATCGTTGCAATCTACCGACCCCCACAAGACCAGATAGATGAGGGAGACATAGCTACTCTAGGGCAAATTGAAGGCAAACTCATAATAGGGGGCGACTTCAATGCCAAACATCCTGATTGGAATTCTAGAGTAACCTCCAGAGCAGGCGCCAGATTGCAACAACTAGCGCGCAACCACCATTTCGAAACATGGGGTCCAGTCGAGCCCACACATTTTCCAAAAAACGGAGGCAGGCCCGACGTGTTAGACATAGCTCTCACTAGGAGGATTACGGGGTTTGTGACCGCGAGGACGATCAACAGAATGTCCTCCGGCCACAACCCAGTGATCCTAGAGGTCGACGTGGGAGAATGGGTAGCACTCCCACGGTACCAGACGTCTTACAAACGTACAAACTGGGAGCGATACCGAGAAACTGTCGCCTCTGATATCGCTCGCGCTCCGCCACCTACTGCCGAAACAGTAGAACAAGCGCTACAAGACCTAACAGGTACCATCCTGCAGGCAGCAGAAGAGGCCACCCCTCCACAAAGGGATGGCCCGCCGCCGCAAATACAGCTCCCGGAACACTTGCTAGCTCAAATTCGACATAAGAACAGAGTGGCAAAAGAGTGGAAGATAACCAGAAACCAGGCCACAACGAGGCTGCTCAATCGTCTACAGAGAGAATTGAAGGTAGCGCTCAATGAGCACAGAAACCAGCAATGGCAAAACCGCCTCACAACCCTCAAAGTAGACGATCACACACTTTGGCAAGCAACCAAACAATTCACAAAAAGACGCGCTAGGATGCCGCCACTGCACGGCGAGCGGGGTATGGCCTACAGCCATGCTGAAAAGGCCAACGCCCTCGCCGACACTTTCGAGAAGCAGTTCCAAGCGGCTGAATCCCAGGATGATGAGCATGAAAGAGTGGTCCGTCGTCAACTGGCCGTCTTCCTCAATGCTGAGGAGGACCCAGAAGACGAACCCACAGTTTTTGCCCCTGAAGACGTGGCAAAAGTAATTAGGTCCCTCCCCTCCAAAAAGGCGCCAGGACATGACAATGTCACCAACCAGTTGGTCAAAAACCTCCCACCCACGGCGATCGAACACCTCGCGAATGTCTTTAACGAGATTACTCGTACCCGCGAGTTCCCAGCTTGCTGGAAACACGCGGAAGTGGTCGCAATACACAAACCAGGGAAAGACCCTCTATTCCCGCAGCACTACAGGCCGATTAGCCTCTTGCCAACTCTCAGCAAGATCTATGAGCGCCTCCTGCTAAGACCCATACAAGAACATATCACCAGAGAGCAAGTTCTGCCGGATTTCCAATTCGGATTCCGGCAGAACCACTCTGCCCCATAACAGATCATGAGAGTGGTTCAAGCAGCCACAGAGGGCTTCAACCACAGAGGCTACTGCGGGATAGTGCTACTAGACGTAGCCAAAGCCTTTGACTCGGTATGGCATAGAGGGCTACTCTACAAGTTGTACACTCAAGGGTTCCCCGGGAGTATAGTTAAGCAGATCAAAAGCTATCTCTCGAACAGAACTTTCTCTGTCAAAGTAGAAACAGCCACCTCCACCAAGAGGCGTATTCGTGCTGGGGTGCCACAGGGATCGGTCCTGGGGCCCGTTTTGTACAGTCTGTACACTGCGGACACACCAACGGCCCCCCTGGTGCACACTGCTCAGTACGCTGACGATACAGCCTTCTACACAAGAAACGCGAACAAGGACCTGGTCATCCGTAGGCTACAAAGGGTTTTAGACGACACAGAAACTTGGGCCCGTCGCTGGCGAATCACCATCAATTCTGAAAAGACGCAGGCGATGCTGATTACCCGTAGGCTCGGAAGGCGCGAACCTCCTCAACGCCCCCCCCCCCCCTTCACTTTCACCTAAACGGAACCCAACTCCCCTGGCGCGAAACCGCCAAGTATCTTGGCGTAACCTTGGACTCTCGTCTTACGTGGAAACCCCACATAGACGAGGTCCATAGGAAGGTCTGCGCCAGAATGTCCATCCTGTACCCAATCCTCAACTCATCCAGCTCCCTTTCCTGCTCAGTAGGAGTGAACGTATACCAGGCCCTGATCCGGCCAGTCATGGAATACGCGTGTCCTCTCTGGGGATACGCGACGAAGCAGCACCTGGACACTCTCCAGAGGCTGCAGAACCGCGCCCTCAGGAGGGCACTGCGTTTACCCCTTGGATTCCCTATTGACGATTTACATGCCGCTGCGGAAATCCCACTCCTGACAGAGCGTTTCCAAGACCTGGCAAGGGCCTTCTATGAAGGTACTTCCAGGTCGGGAAACGCCCTCATCCACTCCCTAGGTCGGTATGACATGTCCCGCGATAAACACAATCGCCCCATGGCGATCTTCGACGACTAAGTCGAAGAGAAAAATCCCAATACCCATTCCCAAATCCTGCTCCTACCCAAAATACTACAATTATCTCGCCAAACCTCCGGCAAGTACCAGACTCACACAGAACAAACATCACATCTCACAGACATCAAAAAAGTACAGAAATAATCACACACACAAGTACACAGGGGAGTAAAAGCCGAAAGGCTACAAACTCCCCCTCACACTTCCCCAGAGAGGGGAAAGTATTAGATGTAAGCTGCTACTCGAGGAGCAGTCTCACGTCGCACCTGATGAAGGTTACGAGCTACGTGACCGAAATATCGTGCAAGTACGACGCTGATATCCGGCAGAACACCCGACAACCCAAGATGTTATAACTAACCTACGTGCTAGACACACTGGCCCTACACTCGGAGTTATTGTCTGGGGAGCGAATTAGTACGACTGCAAGATCACTCTCGTGGTTATTCTACGCACCCTGACTGCAAATTTGTACATCAGTCTGGTAATTCGACCTGTTGTGCTCCCATTCATTAACACTATTCCAGGGGATGTTTTCCAACACGACGAGGCTCATCCACATACCGCTGTTGTAAACCACGATGATCTACAGAATTTTTGTATATCTCTTCGCCTGCTAGGTGACTAGACCTGTCTCCAATCGAGCGCATATGGGACAACATCGGATGACAACTCCAGCGTCATCTATAACCAGCATTAACCCTCCCTGTAATGAACAACGGGAATGGAACTCCATTCCACAAACTGACATCCTTCACCTATACAACATAATACGTACACCTTTTCATGCTTGCATTCAACATTCTGCTGCTTACACTGGTTCCTAATGTACCAGCATTTCACATTTGCAATGATTTATCTCACAATTACATTAACCTGTCATCATGCAATGTTAATCACTTAAATATTTTACCTAGACAAATGTATTTCTGAAGTTTCTTTAATCTACATTAATTATTTTTGGGCGTTGCGACTTTTTCTACGTCTATATCTACATCTACATACGTACTCCGCAATCCACCGCACGATACGTGGCGGAGGGTACCTCGTACCACAACTAGCATCTTGTCTCCCTGTTGCAAACAGAACAAGTGAAAAATGACTGCCTATATGCCTCCGTACGAGTCCTAATCTCTCTTATCTTATCTTTGTGGTCTTTCTGCGAAATATAAGTTGGAGGCAGTAAAATTGTACTGCAGTCAGCTTCAAATGCTAGTTCTCTAAATTTCCTCAGTAGCGATTCACGAAAAGAACACCTCCTTTCCTCTAGAGACTCCCACCCGAGTTCCTGAAGCATTTCCGTAACACTCGCGTGATGATCAAACCTACCAGTAACAAATCTAGCAGCCCGCCTCTGAATTGCCTCTATGTTCTCCCTCAATCCGACCTGATAGGGATCCCAAACGCTCGAGCAGTACTCAAGAATAGGTTGTATTAGTGTTTTATAAGCGGTCTCCTTTACAGATGAACCACATCTTCCCAAAATTCTACCAATGAACCGAAGACGACTATCCGCTTTCCCCACAACTGCCATTACATGCTAGTCCCACTTCATATCGCTCTGCAGTGTTACGCCCAAATATTTAATCGACGTGACTGTGTCAACCGCTGGAGTATTCAAACATTACAGGATTCTTTTTCCTATTCATGTGCATTAATTTACATTTATCTATATTTAGAGTTAGCTGTCATTCTTTACACCAATCACAAATCCTGTCCAAGTCATCTTGTATCCTAATACAGTCACTCAACGACGACACCTTCCCGTACACCACAGCATCATCAGCAAACAGCCGCACATTGCTATCCACCCTATCCAAAAGGTCATTTATGTAGATAGAAAACAACAGCGGACCTACCACACTTCCCTGGGGCACTCCAGATGATACCCTCACTTTACTGTCATTGCATTCAATGACGGAAAGAAAGAAACAAAACGTTTATGAATTTGATAGAAAAGGAACTATTCATTTATCTTAACATAAATATAGATTGCAAAGGTGCTCTGAACCTGTTCAGCGGTGAATATTGTTTGTTACACATTAATGAAACTAGTAAAAATATTTAACAAACGTTGTAAGCAGAATAATTGAGCAAAATAAATGTCACTTTATTTTGGTGCAGATTGCTTTTTTTCTACCTATAGCAACAAATGTATTTTATTTGCTCAAATAAAAGCAAAAAAAAAAAAAAAGTGGCAACGCTATTAGGCCCTTTCTGATGTCGGAGAAGGTTTTAGCACACACAGCCGGCCGGTGTGGCCGAGTGGTTCTAGGCGCTACAGTCTGGAGCCGCGCGACCGCTGCGGTCGTGGGTTCGAATCCTGCCTCGGGCATGGATGTGTGTGATGTCCTTAGGTTAGATAGGCTTACGTAGTTCTAAGTTCTAGGGGACTGATGACCTGAGAAGTTAAGTCCCATAGTGCTCCGAGCCATTTTTAACACACACAGTATTCTTACGTCAAAGCTGCTTAGGAAATAACAACGAGCAGCAACATTCTGTCTGTCCGCTTGACACACTCGGTCCCCGTGTTGGTACAGGCTGCGTGCAGCGCTGCACCACACTAGTTGGTTGGGGGGGGGGGGGGGGGGGGCAGCGGTGGGCGACGGACCGCAGCCGCGGCGCGTCGGCCAGGCGTCGCCCCCGGACAGGCAGCACCGCAGCTGCAGCTGCCGAGCTGGCTTATCTACACGTGCTGACTGCTGGCGTGGCGGCGGCGGCGGCCTAAACTAACGCAGCGCCGCCTCTGGCTCCGCACAAAAGCGGGCACGCGCCGCGCCGCCGCCCGGCACTACGGCTTAACACGCGCCGCGCCGGTCGGGCTGCGCTTGTAGCGGTGTCGACAGTATCTCTCACTCGTTGCAGACGTGTTTATCGATGTACTGATGCCGTCTTTGGCTCGAGGTAGTCATATTCCTCGGGAAAGACGTTGTCATCTCCGTAAGTACTAAACCTACTAACGGTAGGGCAGGTTCACGCTGCAACTTCGCTGGTTGCACATCGACGGAGATGCCCGGCTATAATATAAAAAACCACTACGTTTCACCAGCGCTGAGTCGTGGTAAAATCTGCTGTTTTGAAGAGCGCGCCGCACCGCGTAGTGTAAAGTAGTTGCCTTCCGTTTTCTGCCGGTGGCGCCGCTGTGGCAATCGCGGCTTTGGTGTCTCCCTCTGGTGTGAAAGGGGAAATGTTGCTTGTTAACGTGCATTTAAGGGGCGCTATGAGCTCATCAGGGGGCATTCGAGGGTTGGATTCCCTCACTTCCTCATCGAGGACTCGCACTGCCTGGGCTACTCTCAGGGTGTACCTTCGACGTGGAAGAGCCCCACTCGTGCTTGTCGCGTTGTTGCCCGTCTGCACGCCGTCACTGCTGCCCGCTGCCGCCGCCGCTTGGTCGCCGTCTGTCGGTGCTCGCCGCCGCCGCCGCCGCCGCCGCCGCCGCCGCCGCTTGGTCGCCGTCTGTCGGTGCTCGCCGCCGCCGCCGCCGCCGCCGCCGCCGCCGCCGTCGTCGTCTGTTCGCCGCCGCCCGGTGCTTGCCGAAGCCGCCGCCGCCGCCGCCGCCGCCGCCGCCGCCGCCGCCGCCGCTTGGTCGCCGTCTGTCGGTGCTCGCCGCTTCCTCTTCTGCCGCCGCCACCTGGTCGCCGCTTCTTCAGCCGCCGCCGCCGCTGTCGCCGTCTCTTGGTGCTCGCCGCTTCTTCTGCCGCCGTCTCTTGGTGCTCGCCGCTTCTTCTGCCGCCGTCTCTCGGTGTTCGCTGCCGCCTGCGATCATGGACGCCCCAACTACCACCATCATCTACACCTCTCCTTCACCTGCCCCCACTGTACCGTCATGGAGTGCTTCCTCTGGGATTCACCCGTCTCATGCACCTCCCCTACTCACAGTCTCCTCCCCATCTATCTCCTCTCCATCGATGTATCCCCACCTGTACGTCACTCCTGCTCCTACCCCTGTTACTGCCCCTGCTACTTCTCCCGCTACTGCCTCTGCCCCTGCTCCCAACCCCCCTCCCACTCCTGTCGCCCGCCGAGACGACTTCCCCCCTCTACCCCCTGCGACTACCGCTGCTTCCCCTACCGGAGTCTCCGCCCGCCGCGCCACAGTCGCCGCCACAGAGCGCCCTACCCTCTCATCCGGTGCTCCTGCCTCACAGGAGGGCCCTGCCCCCCACCACCTCCCCATCCATCCAGTCCCTCATCCCTCCTCCCAGGCAACACCCGCCAAAAAATCTTCCAAACGGCCCAGTGGCGACCTCTCCTCTACTCCTTCCTCCAAAAGGCCACTGCCCGCCCCGCCTCCCCCACCTCCCACTGACCCCACTATGGATACCACCCCACCTCCCTCCTCTCCAGCCCCCTCCCTGTATACCTTTGTCCTCGCAAACCCTGATCCGAAATTCCTGGATGCCCGCACCCTCACCCTTGAAATCCGGAAGTACATCCCCAGTGCACCCGTCACCCAACTTATCCCTCGCAGAGACTCTGTTCTCATCAAGTCTCCCTCTCCATCCTTCCATACTGATCTCCTCCGGCGCCTTCCCCGCATCACCTTTGGGCCCCACGCATCCCTCACCCCATTCCTTACATCCTCCTCTCCTCGCCAACCCCAACCGCCTCGTCGTCCGCCGACCCTCACTGCTGTCATCACAAAACTCAGCCCTGTGGTCACGGAGGCTGAGGTGTTGGCGGAACTGAATGCCCACCCCTCCCTGGAAATCCGCTCTGCCCGCCGTATTTACAACTCCTCTGGCCCTACTTTCCTCATGCGTATCTTTACAGAGTCCGCCTCCTCCATCGACCACCTCCTCACGCAGGGAGCCCTGATTTTCAACCGCCGCCACCCTGTTGACCCGTCCCGTTCCCCTCCTCAATCTTACCGCTGCCAGCGTTGTCTTCTGTACAATGACCACCTCACCCAGAACTGCAAGAACCCACCCACCTGCCCCCATTGTAAAGCCTCCCACTTCCTCAAACAGTGTCCCAACCTCGCCTCCCCCCCATCCTGCAACACCTGCAATGAACCTCACCCCACCTATTCCTCCAAATGCAAAGCCAAGCCCCCTCCCACCAACCCTGAACTCACTGTCCCCCTTCGCCCCATTGACCCACCTATCCACCCTAACAATTCCCTCCGCCCTCCCCCTACGGCAGAAGACATCATCCGGTTCCTCACCGTCGTCCTGCAGAACATCCACCCCTTCCAGCGCCCCCACACACTCCAGCAGATTTCCCTCGCTGCCCGCTCTGTTTTCCACTTAAACACCTACGCCACATACTCCCACAACCAGGCCCACTTTACCTTCACCCGTCTAGACACCCTCGTTTAAGCCCCTCTCCCCTTCCCGCACCCTTCCCGCACCCACTCTCATGGCTCGTCAACAGTATCGTCTCCTCTACCTCAACATTCGCTCCCTCCTTGCAAACAAATACCTCTTCATGCATACCCTCTCCCAGCACCAGGTTGACTCCTTCATCCTTAATGAAACCTTCCTCCAACCCCACCATGTGGTCCGCATCTCCCCTTATCTCCTTCACCGCACTGACAATCCCCTTCCCCTAGCTCGAGGCGGGGTCGCTATCGGCCACCTCCGGCATCTCCCTGACCGGCCACAACCCCTCCTCAATGACCCACCCGAACACCTTCTCCTCAGCCTCTTTTTTTCCCTCCCTCACTGTCACCTGTGCCACTATCTATATTCGCCCCGCAGCTCCTCTCCCCTTTGACTTCATTTCCCATGTTGACCGTACCTTCTCCACCTATGTGATCGCCGCTGACCTCAACATCCACAGCCGTGACCCTGCCACCCTTCGGCGGTGGCATCAGTTCCTTGCCACCCTCCATGGTGACCTTGTTCCTCTCCCACAGCACACCCGTCCTGAAAGTAACTCCACCCCCGATGTTATCCTCGCTTCCCCCAACCTCCTTGGTCGCATTGCCGTTGATGTCCTCGATCCCGTCGGTAGTGACCATCTCCCTGTCCTTCTCACCATCTCCTCTACCCGTCCTGCCACTGCAGCCACCCGCCCCCCTGCCCCTCCAAATTCTGTCCATGACTACCACCGTGCCAATTGGGATGCCTACCGGGAATCCATTGCCTTACAGGTCGACAGCCACCCCCTCACTTTCCACCACCCTGATGACGTCACCCATGCCTCTTCCTTCCTCCAGAAGACCATCACTGACGCTGTGGAGGCTCATGTCCCTACCAAACTCATCCACCCTCACCGCCCTACGCTTCCTCCGCAGGCCGTCCTTCTTCTGCGTGAATCCCGGAGGCTCTACCGCTCCTTCCTCCGCACTCGTGACCGGGATACTCTCACCCGCCACCGGCAATTACAGCGACATATCCGGAACCTCCTTACAGCAAAGAAACGCCGGGACTGGCGTCAGACATGCACACGCCTCAACTCCACCCTCCCAGTCAACTCCTCCAAGTACTGGTCAGCCTTCCACCGCCTTACTGGTAGCCATCCCACCCCGCATTACCCCATCCTCCATGACGATCGCCCTTTTCCTGACAACCTCAGTAAGGCTAACCATTTTGCTTCCCACCTATCCGAGGTCTTCTCCATTCCTGACGATCCCCATTTTGATTACTCCCTCTTCCCCACTGTCCTTGACCGCACTGACACCTCGGTCCCCCCGCTCGCCCCTAGCTTCCAGTACTTGGATCGGCTACCCCCCTCCGACATCAACACTCCCATCACCATGCAAGACATCACACTCGTCCTCCGCTCCAAACGCAACACCGCCCCTGGTCATGATGGCGTCACCTACCGTCACCTCAAGGAATCCCCTCCATCCTTCCTGTCTGTCCTTGCTACCCTGTACAATGTCCTCCTCTCCACTGGATTTTACCCTGACCTGTGGAAGACTTCCCGTGTCCTGCTGTTCCCTAAGCCTAACAAACCCCCCTCTGCTACCTCTTCCTATCGTCCCATCTGCCTCACCTCCGTGTTCAGTAAGGTCTTTGAGGCCATCCTCTCTCGCCGTATCCACTGCCACCTTAACCAGCACCGCCTCCTTCCTCTTACCCAATGTGGCTTCCGGCCTTCCTTCTCTGCTGACGACCAGCTCCTTAACCTTACCCATCTTCTTTCCCTCCAACTTAACTCCCGTCGCTCTGCTATCTTTGTTTCCCTTGACCTCCAGAACGCCTATGACCGTGTCTGGCATCCCGGGCTCCTTTTCAAACTCCAGACCTATGCTCTCCCCATCAACTTCGTCCGTCTCGTTGCATCCTTCCTCTCCCATCGTCCCTCCTATGTGACTATCCACAATTCCAACTCCCGTACTTTCTACCCCTCTGCCGGCGTGCCCCAAGGTTCTGTCCTTTCCCCTCTCCTCTATCTCCTGTACACTGCTGATATGCCCAAACCTCCCCCTCCTGTTCATCTTCTCCAGTTCGCTGATGACACCGCCTTCCTAGCCCTTTATCCTACCCTTCAACGGTCCCAACGTACTCTCCAAACCCACCTTGACCAATTCACCGCTTGGTGCAACCAGTGGTTCCTCCGTGTTAATCCCTCCAAGACCCAGGCGATCATCATAGGCCGCACCACCCGTTCCTTCCGCCTCCATGATTTCTACCTCACCATTTATGGCCGTCCTATCCACCTCACTCCTACCCTCAAATACCTTGGCCTCACCCTCGACCGCCACCTCACGTGGACTCCCCATCTCCTTACCATCCAAAACAAAGCTCACAACCGCCTCCGCCTCCTGAAACTCCTGTCCGGCCGGACATGGGGTCTGCATCCTTCTACCATCCTCCACACCTACAAATCCATGATCCGCCCCATCCTTTGTTATGCCAGCATCGCTTGGATTTCCGCCCCTCCCCGGTTCTATAACGCCCTCCAAATCCTTGAACGCCATGCGCTCCGCCTCGCCTTCCGCATCCGCCTTCCGTCCCCCACGCGCATCCTCTATGACCTCATCCCCTTCCCCCACCTTCTCCTTTTCCTTGAACACATCCGCACCCTCTATGTTGTCCGTCGCCTTGATCCCCCTCACCCCCTGGTGTCTCCCTTCCTCTCCACTCCCGACCAGTTGCCGCGCCTTTACCGTTGTGTCCCTCCCTCTCTCCATCTCCACACCCTCCATCTCCTTTCCCAACACAACTTCCACCGTCTACCGCTCCCGGATGATGAGCTTCGCCCTGACATCTACCCTTCCTACCAACTCTAACCCCCTCTTCCTGCCTCCTCCTCGGGGCTCCCTCTCCTCCCCCTCCCTCCTTCTGAGCGGATTTCCCCTCCCCCTCCATCTCTTGTGCCTTCTTTCAGTGTCTCTGCGCTCCCTCCTGCCCTGTCTTCCCTTTTCCTCTCCCGCCCCATGTGTCTCCTGCCTCTTCGTGAACCCACGGTTACCCCTCCTCCCTTCCTCCCGCCGCTTCCCCAGCTGCCCCATGCTCTCCCCTGCTTTTCCATCCTCTCTGCCCTTTCCCTCGGCAGGTCCCACCTGGTAGTTTTATTCTTCGTCGTGTGTGCTCCGAGTGGGTTTTAAGTGTGTTGTTTCGGAGTGTTTTTAATACTGTGGCCGACTTTTAACCTGTGCCTGTGCATCTAGTGACTTCCATGTGTTTTAAGAATCACCAATTGTGTTTTTTTTAACTTTCTGGTGACTTTTTTAACTGTCCCCAATGAACGTCTACATATCAGTGTATTTTTCCCTCCATTTTCTCCCCTTATATTGTTTTATGTTCCCCTTTTTTACCTCCTTATGTATGTATTATTTTATTCTTGTTTTAATTGTCCTGTCACTCGGCTGAAGAGCGGCGGATTGTGCTGCTGACAGCCCTCCCCTGCCCATATGGGGCAGGGGAATGAAATCACAATAAAGAAAAAAAAAAAAAAAAAAAAAAAACATCAGGGGGTCAGTCAGTCGTAGGCAGTTGGTCAGCCAGGTCAGTCTGCCAGTCCGGGCGAGTCTGGTCAGTTGGTCAGCCAAGTTAGTTGGGTCTGTCTCTCGTCCGCATTGGTGAGGCGGTTGGTGTCTGCCTTTCGTCCGGAGTGTAGTATGTGTTAGGCCGCCAGTCCGCTCGAGTTTGCTCAGGCAGTGGGCATTGGTGGTTGGATCGATCGGTTGGTCGGTCGCGCACTGGGACACAAGATGACTTGTCCCTCTTGAGCGTCGGCGTATGTGAGGTCGCCACGTGAGTCCAGTGGTCGCGCCATATAGCGAGGCGTAGTGGCGTCGCGGTCGACACGAGAGCAACAGGAGTCAACCCACGACATCGGTCTGGCCGGGGCTAGCTGCGACACCGTGAGTCGGGAGATCGGCGCGCCTTCCTGCGTCCGTTGAAGCGGCTGGTAGCGGACGGTTCAGGAAAGCGTTTTGGGGGTGCTGCGCCAGGTCTTCGTCAGAAATCGCAGTTATTAGAAGTTAAGTGATTCGTGATATGTTGTTTCAGTTACTTCTTGAATTCTACTTTTCTTGGTCAGTCTCTCGTTCCCAGCTTGCTTGTCTGTCTCCCGTCCGCATCTGTTTGGCAGTTAGTGTCTGTCTGTCTGTCGTTTGGTCTGACGTACGTTAATAGCTGCCACTGTCATGTTAGTCGGATTCTGTGTTAACGATTTTATAGAATTGAGGTCTAAATGTTGAATTCCTGAAATATGTTTTTATCTTGCCTATCATCTTGCGAGGCGGTATATGTGTAATGTAGAGAATGTTGTACATTTTATGTAAGTCTGAATTTCATGGGTTTTATTTAAATAGTAATTTTTATAAAGTTGCCACCCTTCCACCGAAAGAGTCCTTTTAAAAACAAATTGCACTTTCGGTGGCAAATAATTTCTTAGTGTGAGTGTTTGTACCATTTCCATCCCTCTTACGGGGTGCACAGTTAATGTGTTTGTGTGAGTTGTTAAAATTTTTAGTTTAAAGTAATCTGGTGTCTTGCAGATTTGCACCAGTGTAGTCTTTCAGAGGTTGTTGTGAGCGGTCGTGACTATGGCCGTGTTGAAAGGGAGCGGCAAGCTTCTCAGCCCGAAGGCTCATACTGTCAATATTGTTCTTTCTGCCTGTAAATAAAATTGTGACTTGATATTTCGAGGGTCCTTATCTGCTTATAAATTTTAAATCTGTTTTTGAAAAGGCTTTTATGAATAAAATTGCCATTTGTTAAAGTTAATTTCATTTTCCATCAGTTACTTCCTGGCAACTACTTCCACGCTCAACTAGTGTGATTAAATGTGTTAATGTTCTTCATGAATCGCTAGTAAATAAAGTAAATTCTTTAAGAATAGATTTTGAAAGTAAATTTACGGTTCAAGCGCATTTCTTCCTGCAGCGCTATTCGCTTCGAACGGCACCAGGCGAGGATATCGAACAGTACTCTAAGAAGTAAATCCTTGAGTGCGAGATCGGAAGTTCAGTCTTTAGCAAGGCTCATTTGAAAGTCTTGTGTTAACAGTTATGACAGGAAAGATCTTAGCTGATAATGACTCACCACGTCCTTCAGGAGGGTGACAGAAAATGAGTGCCCGAGAGATGCAGTGGTCAAACTTCTGTGGGATGTATATAATACATTTCATAAAATAGACACTGTCGGCACTCAAGAAATATTCAAAACAAAACATTAATTTACACCATGTACAACGATTCAAAAATGGCAGTCCTCAGTGATCATCAGTTTGGCACCATCAGGATCGAAGGCGAACTCTTTAGCAATTACAAACCGTGCAAGTCGTTCAACTAGGCATCCACTCTTCAAGAACGCATATAGGCTCGTATTGGTGTAATGGGGTGATGAGAACTGATGGAATGTGATGGCACGCAACGGAATACGAAACAGTCTGTCATGGAGCTTCTCGTGATACTATCCTTCAAGGCGTAGCTACAGGCAGCGCGATAATGTGTTTTATAGACACGGAAAAATCAAAACACCAGAGGCTGATCCGGTCTAGTGGTTACAGGTGGTATGAATTTCAGTGTCACTATTCAGGAATGGTAGTTTGGTGTAAAGCAGTATGAGTCTTATACGCAGATCAGCAACCAAGGAAACGCAAGTCACCTTGACCAGCTACTGACCAAAACCAGTGCACACACCTTAATTGTAGTTCTCTTAAGCCCATTCTTCCGCTCTTGAATGCTGTTAGTAAGTCCACGGATACGAGAAAAAAACATAGGGGGCAGAGTACCTCGAATTTCTCGCAGCACAATAAATAATTTACCATCCAGATTAACAGTCGGCCTAATTGTATATGAAAGTGTTAAGGCACTGATGTTAGCTGATCTTGATACAGGTCTCTTGGTATCTCTAATTTCACATTTGCCCTTCAAAGCCCGAGTGATCGGAGTTGAAGACAAAATCTGTACTGAACGATGGAGTAACTTTGTTTATAGCATCTACAAATTTTCAGGCCGATTCCGCAGTTTGCTGTGCGTCGTCAAGTTGACGCTTTGTATGAAAATTCGTCTTTGTGCAACTTCCAATTCTGTAGCACTGTTTGAAGTTATGCAGCCATCCACTGCTTCCTTTGAAATCACTGTAATCTGTATCGCATAACGTAGTAAGTCTCTATCGTGCATATCCCGTAAATTCTATCGAACATCCTTGAAACGTGTAAACATCAATTTTTGTAAAAATTGCGCCTCGTCCTTCCTCGAAGTTTTTCATACGCACTTCACGGTCATATTGGCGCGGATTTATTTGAAATATGTTCATATTTTTTTGCCGTCCTATTGGATATAGTTGGCCATTTACGACACCACACAGTCCACTGGCTCATCTTGCAGAAACGCTAATATTTCATCTGCCACTTCTTCCTAACTCTGAGAAATTCCTTGTGTTCCTTACTGACGAAATGTCAACTTCGGCAACTGTTGTTGTAGATACAATGGAATGTTTGCGTTATTTATCGTTGCCATTGCTCTGGTTCGTACCAAAACCACTAGCACAGTAGCACTGTTGTGAGTTACACGTCAAGTAAGCAGTTCAAGTATGCTCCATAGCCTCATGCTGTGCTCACCATTGGATATCTCCAGTTCTGCCCCTGTTGTCATTAGCAGCCAGTATTGTGGTTGAATGGCAGACATTATGTGGGGCGATGAATGCCATAAACATCATTGACCCTTTGCGGGCTCGTAAGAAATGACAAAACTATTTCAGATTTTAAGAAGAGGTTGAAAAATTTGGCTGAGGTAAAGTTTACAATGAGCCTTATACTTGCTCTAAGCTGAACATACCTCTTAATGAGTTTGGATCCGTTGTTGACATTAGTTTTGTTCAAAAGTAAATGAAACGCAATAGCGGGAAGTTGTTAAAAAAAACATGGATCACTACAGCTATTAGAATCTCGTCGTAGCGAAAGCAGGTCTTGTACAAGATAGCTAGAACAAGTAAACGTCCAGATATATTTTAAGACTTTAACCAGTAGTGTAAAAGATTAGGAAAAGTTGCACAAATATCCAGAAGTTACACGTCTCGCCTGAAAGACAGATCAGAAAGTTAAATCAAATCCACAAGAAATACAGTTAAAAGAGGGATAGATGCCTTAGAAAATGGACATTTGTACTACAAAGAACTCGAACATTGTAAAAATGTTTCAAATAGCTCTGAGCACTATGGGACTTAACGTCTGAGGTCATCAGTCCCCTAGAACTTAGAACTACTTAAACCTAACTAACCTAAGGACATCACACATATCCATGCCCGAGACAAGATTCGAACCTGCGACCATAGCGGTCACGCGGTTCCAGAATGTAGCGCCTAGAACCGCTCGGCCAATCCAGCCGGCAGCATTGTAAAGACAGTTCATGAGCAACAGATATTTTTAATAATTACTTACTAATCCAATGAATCTATATGGTTCCCGAGATCCTATCAAGTCTCAAGCATCTATGAAGTATATACGCAAACTGAAGCAACAAATGAAAATTTGTACCAAGAGCGGTATTCGAACTCAGGTCTCCTACTTAGTACGCTAGAGTGACCTTAAAGGAGCCAATCACGGTTCACGTTTCTGCATAGCCGCCAGTGGTCACTACTTGAGACATTACTAGTTACTTGTTCCATAATTTATACTCACGATAAATGTATTATATTTAAGGAAGAGCAGTACGGGGGATATGTCAGGACTTCCCAGAGATACTTCTGCAGAAGAAGGTACAAATAATTCATACAATCCTGATGTTTCTCCGTGCGATTTTCATTTTTTGGAGCCCCGAAGAAAGACACTCGTGGCTGTCGATTTGCTTCGGATGAAGACGTGTACGCCTGTGTATAATCATGATTCCGTAGGAAAAAAAAGAAAAGCTGCAAACAATTTTCTATGAAGGGTTGATCGTTTTCTTTCATAGTGGGATAAATGTAATAACAGTTTTGTCGATTACTTTTGAAATAATAATAAGCAGTTTACTTATTTACTTTCCATCTGTCTCATTTTAATTTTAATAAAAAATCATTTATGTTGTGCATTCTGGCTATTTACAAGTTTTTTCTTTAAAAATTAATTATTTCTCTTCAATAACTACTCTGCGGTCACTGAAGATGATTTTTCATTCTAGTGTTGCTTTTGTGAATATTTTTATTCCTCTCACACACGGATGATACCAGATTTTATAGGTGAGTAAATTCAGTGTGAGGGTGTGTTCGCATTCCCAAGAACTTAAAGAGATATATGCAAAATGTATGTATGTAGATCCCACATGTAATTCTGATTACTTTTTTTGCGCGATAAATACATTACGGCTAGGGGAGGAGCTACACCAGCATATTGTTCCATAAGACACCAACGAATGAAAATGTAAAATGTATGTTAACTTACTGCCTTCTGCATATCCAATCTCACAAATTGTTCTCATGGCAAAAATGGTGTAAGACGTCATGGTCTGCTGACCATTTCTTACATATTCCACCCTCACAATCATATTCTGCACATCAGGACGCTTCATTCGAACCCAAACTCGATAAGATAAAGTCAATGTTGTATGAATTCATGTAAACGATATGCAAATAACCAGTAAATCGCAAATGTGCACCGAGATTGAAATACTCGAGGCTGGCGTACACACACACATTCCAGACATGACGGTCACATGAGCTTTTAGTTCGGAAGAAGCAAACTGCACACTGGGGGGCTGGTCCCTTCAGACGACAAGTCAACCTATCTACGCTGGCCGGTGACGGCCCATAGAGCAGGCAACGTTTGCCCGAGCGAAAGGAAGAACGACCTCGTGTTCGGCTTATAAGCAAATTCCGCTACATTGTGTGGGAGCGCCCAGCCTACGCATTCTTTACAAACATAGCACGCAGTTTCAGAGGTTTTCACAGGGAGACAGCAAACGCCAAACGCCGATGCTACAGATTTCCGGATTGGTCGTGTTAAACGAAACGTTATCCTCCTGTTTTAGAAGAGCAATGCTGATTGGCAGATGATATTCCTGACGCCTTGAGCTGAAGGAGTAATGGAAGAGACCAAAAGGAGAGGGAGCGTTCTGTTGTCGCTCTTGGAGCGAGAACACGTAACGAGAGCGTGTGCACTCGTAAGTGTACTCAAAGAGCGAGGAACAAGTCTTTCCTCAGTACTTCACTGGGGGAGAACCTCTGTCGAGAGCGAATCGGAGTGCAACTCTATATTGAGTCCTTGCGATTAAGCATTGTTCACTGTGTTGGCCGCCACACTTATTGTGCGGTGTGAACAGACAGAGTTAAGTTAAACGCCTGCGAGCGAATTTTTGAGTGGCATCGCAGTGAACTGGTTATCTGACCGGTGTAGCACGCCAATAGTTAGACTAGGGGCGAATAGGAATCCTTGACTTCATCAAAGCGTAGGGAGAGTTTGATTGGCAAAGGTCAATCCAGATAGAACGAGAGTTATCTTATTTGTCAGCAGCGAACGGCGCAGACACCACTCATTGCAGCTTACGATACTGTGTGCTACAGCTCTTGTGAACCGCATATTTCCTCCACAACAGTACACTTCACTGCATTTCACACGCGACAGCCTCGACCGTACCTAGCAACATTCTAACGGATAATTATCAAGTTGAGTAGGCGTGGCTCTCAGCCATTCTGCCAAGTCAATAGCAATCTTAAACTTTGTATAGAAATTTCATTAGCGAATCCTATCCTTAAGAGGTAACGTCACATTCCGAAAAGAACCCGGAAGTAACTTTTTTCAGTTCATAACTAAAAGTGCCATTGTGATTTCTCAGAATTTTTGAAAAATAAATAATAATTTTCGTTATTTTCATGTATTTCTTACACTAACTAGCACTACTCCAGTACCCAAGTATCCCACTAGGTACGTAAGAAATTTTGTGAATTTTTGTGTCATTTCCTTGCAGCCGACGACTCCAGAGGATATTATTGCTGGAAGTTTTTCAGGCATTTCTCTTTAGAACGTTAGGAGCGTCTGTCTCACTTCTGTAGTAGTGTGGTGGTGGAAACTGCATTTTGCAGGAGCCACAGGGTAAAGGGTACATCTCAGATTAATCCGTTGCGCAGAATGACAGAATAGCACCCACACGCTCACAGCGGCAGAACCTAAACTCTTCAGCAGATATCTGTATGATTTTTCCAGTTTAAATTTTCATCAATGTAGAAACGTATTTATTGTTGGTACACTATGTTAAGGTTGGTCGCATTCGGGAGGACGACGGTTCAATCCCGTCTCCAGCCGTTCTGATTTAGGTTTTCCGTGATTTCCCTAGATCGCTTCAGGCAAATGCCGGGATGGTTCCTTTGAAAGGGCACGGCCGATTTCCTTCCCAATCCTTCCCTCACCAGAGCTTGCGCTCCGTCTCTAATGACCTCGTTGTCGACGGGACGTTGAACACTAAGCTCCTCCTCCTCCTGTTAAGGTTGGTTGTTTTGGGGGAGGAGACCAGACAGCGAGGTCATCGGTCTCATCGGATTAGAGAAGGACGGGGAAGGAAGTCGGCCGTGCCCTTTCAAAGGAACCATCCCGGCATTTGCCTGGAGCGATTTAGGGAAATCACGGAAAACCTAAATCAGGATGGCCGGACGCGGGATTGAACCGTAGTCCTCCCGAATGCGAGTCCAGTGTCTAACCACTGACACTATGTTAATAAGAGGTGGAATGTTTCTGACCGAGCAAAACTAGATGAGTTGTGCGGTTTCGAAGTTTAGAGAAACTCATTTCTGCAATACCAATCAGTGATGTTCACAAAAACACGATTTACAAGTTTCTCTGTAGATGCTTCTTTGTTCGGTTTCATTGCTTATATCACCTGCAAGCGATATTAATCCTGCCTCCTGATTTAAATAAAATGGCAGATCATCAACATAAAGGAAGAAGAGTAGTGCGGCATTGACCGAACCGTGTAGGACTGCCATTATAATTTCTTCACGTACAAATGGTGAGCCATCCCTCTTAGTATTAGTCGGACAGCCTAGGGTAACTTCCTGCATCTTGTTCTTCAATAAGAAGTAAGCCAAGTATGTATTCCCCCTCCCTTCCCAGAAAAACTTACGTTCAATAAGAAGAAAGCCAAGTATGTATTCCCCCTCCCTTCCCAGAAAAACTTACGTTCTCATGTAGAAGATAGTCAGTGACACAATCAAATGCCTTCGATAAGCCCCAGAAGATGGCAGTCGGAGACATTTTATGATTTAAAGATTTTGTTATGTGGTCCGTAAATGTACAAACACCTAAAAGAGTGATCCTTTTGAAATCCTAGCTCTGACTGGCTAAGTATCCTACTACTAAAAATATGGGTGACGATCACGTAGTAAATAAATTTCTCAAAAAATTCATAAAATAGTGTAGCACGGGGCGGTAGTATTTGGCGTCTGCTGAGCAACACTTGTTGTAGAGAGGCCTAAAAGTGGCATATTCAATTAATCTAGGAAAACAATCTGACTTAATGAGGTAGTACGTAAGTGACTAAGAACATTACATATTGTAGGGCACAACTTTTTAGAGAGTTATTGCAGAAATTATCCATGTTTTTTAAATTTTTGTTTTTAGATTAATGGTGATCTTTGGTATTTCACATGGGAATGAGAGATTAATTTTTATCACACTAAGTGTCCTCTGTACTGATTCTTTCGTTTTCTGTTTAGCTTTCTCTCTTGAACTATTTGCACCAGTTTTCTGATCTGTAAGAGTTTAGTGAGAATACTAAGTGGAATGAGGCGTGAATAGGAATTTGGATTGAGGAGGAAGGCGTGCTAGGGTAGTCTATGCAGTTGTGCAAAGCCACTGTGCTAGAAAAAGGCTCTGTCCCAACTCAAAAAATTACTAAGCAGCGGCTTAAACTCTGATATTGATCTCGTTAATGAAACACACTGTTTACCAATCATCTTGGATGTGCTGAATTTTTTTTTATATTCAGACTATTTATACCGAATAGACTATCCACCAGCAATGGAGGGAGAATCGTTTGGAATGTCAGACACTGGTGCTGATGTAATATCACAAAAATGATTAAAGAAATGTCTGGAATAGAACCTTAAGCAAAAGCCAACGGACAGTATGTCAGCAAGAGGCCACCTCACCAATTTTGTAATTCATTTCAGAATTTGTCGTCAGTACTTAGATTTTACGGAACATACCAGTCACACAGATTCACAGTGAAAAACCTTTATCTAAATTGAAAATAATAAAAGATATTACTCGATCGACACTGTTCCAAAGTAGGATAACCAATTTATTCTCAATGAAATTAGTGACGCTGTCAACGAGTTTGAGTTTACTAAAGCTCGAGAAATAAATTTCCTGTAAATAGTTTTGTTATTTCCAAAACTGAATGACTAGTTACATGTTTCATTGTTGGATGTATGATAATAAATGAGGAGTTTACAAAGCGTGTTTCATTCTAACTCCTAAAACAAAATCGATATCCTATTCAACCTGATTTAAACATCGGCTGTAGGTGCCGTGATAGTGATCGCCCCCGGTAAAGGATAGGTTACGGTCGTTCCTGCACAGTCCTCAGCGACTTAACTATGTGTGGGATCGTAAACCCGGAGGGAGGGGGAGACAAGGCAATAACGCGACATTCTCGTCAGTAACATCTCTGTCCTTTTCTGCTGTTCTGTTGATGAGGAACATATGTTGAGTTTTATCTGTGTACACGACTCCTGTCATAGATCATAAAAAATTTTCCCTCGTGGAAAACTGAGGGCATAAGAAAAGATTTACTTCTTTTGTACCTGTGAAACAGCGTCGAGATAAAAACGAAAAATATACTGGATATGTAGTAAGCGTGACATTTCTGTACTTGATTTGTACACTCCTGGAAATTGAAATAAGAACACCGTGAATTCATTGTCCCAGGAAGGGGAAACTTTATTGACACATTCCTGGGGTCAGATACATCACATGATCACACTGACAGAACCACAGGCACATAGACACAGGCAACAGAGCATGCACAATGTCGGCACTAGTACAGTGTATATCCACCTTTCGCAGCAATGCAGGCTGCTATTCTCCCATGGAGACGATCGTAGAGATGCTGGATGTAGTCCTGTGGAACGGCTTGCCATGCCATTTCCACCTGGCGCCTCAGTTGGACCAGCGTTCGTGCTGGACGTGCAGACCGCGTGAGACGACGCTTCATCCAGTCCCAAACATGCTCAATGGGGGACAGATCCGGAGATCTTGCTGGCCAGGGTAGTTGACTTACACCTTCTAGAGCACGTTGGGTGGCACGGGATACATGCGGACGTGCATTGTCCTGTTGGAACAGCAAGTTCCCTTGCCGGTCTAGGAATGGTAGAACGATGGGTTCGATGACGGTTTGGATGTACCGTGCACTATTCAGTGTCCCCTCGACGATCACCAGTGGTGTACGGCCAGTGTAGGAGATCGCTCCCCACACCATGATGCCGGGTGTTGGCCCTGTGTGCCTCGGTCGTATGCAGTCCTGATTGTGGCGCTCACCTGCACGGCGCCAAACACGCATACGACCATCATTGGCACCAAGGCAGAAGCGACTCTCATCGCTGAAGACGACACGTCTCCATTCGTCCCTCCATTCACGCCTGTCGCGACACCACTGGAGGCGGGCTGCACGATGTTGGGGCGTGAGCGGAAGACGGCCTAACGGTGTGCGGGACCGTAGCCCAGCTTCATGGAGACGGTTGCGAATGGTCCTCGCCGATACCCCAGGAGCAACAGTGTCCCTAATTTGCTGGGAAGTGGCGGTGCGGTCCCCTACGGCACTGCGTAGGATCCTACGGTCTTGGCGTGCATCCGTGCGTCGCTGCGGTCCGGTCCCAGGTCGACGGGCACGTGCACCTTCCGCCGACCACTGGCGACAACATCGATGTACTGTGGAGACCTCACGCCCCACGTGTTGAGCAATTCGGCGGTACGTCCACCCGGCCTCCCGCATGCCCACTATACGCCCTCGCTCAAAGTCCGTCAACTGCACATACGGTTCACGTCCACGCTGTCGCGGCATGCTACCAGTGTTAAAGACTGCGATGGAGCTCCGTATGCCACGGCAAACTGGCTGACACTGACGGCGGCGGTGCACAAATGCTGCGCAGCTAGCGCCATTCGACGGCCAACACAGCGGTTCCTGGTGTGTCCGCTGTGCCGTGCGTGTGATCATTGCTTGTACAGCCCTCTCGCAGTGTCCGGAGCAAGTATGGTGGGTCTGACACACCGGTGTCAATGTGTTCTTTTTTCCATTTCCAGGAGTGTATAATTGATTTAAGTATTGCCGAGGCGTAGGCGGAAGAATAAACCAACTTGGTAAGTTATGTAACTGACGTGGCCTTTTTATTTCAAATACTTATAAGCTATCACTCTGCCAGGGCGCTCCGCCTTGTCGTAGCAATGTCCGTGTGAGTGGGAGAGTTCGTGGGCTCGTGAAGCTGAGGGATATATCGGTGGCAGCATTGCTACCAGAAGGTCCAAACTTTCCGGAAATGACTCAGCAGAGGAGCAGGCCACGTGTTCATTTCAGAGAACCGTCTTCCCTATTTTTCCGGACTGATGAGCATAGCTGTTAAGTCCCATAGTGCTCAGAGCCCTATTTTTCCATTCCTTATCTTTACATATTTCTCTATTCCATAGGGGTTGAGCAGAAACCTGTTCCTGATGACGAATCCTGCCAGCTCAGGAGCAGAAAAGCGGGAGCCTGCTACTGGGCTAAACCCACGCAGCGCCCGTAAGGTGGTAAACGGATACTTATCGTTACCAAAAACCTTACAAGCGTGCCTCGGTAAAAGGATGGAAGCCTAATACGATGACAACGGCTAGACGGCTTAAATTACGAGTCGGCACGTAAAATGTTAGGTCTACAGGGTACAGTACCGCCCGACATTGAAAATAGGTACAACATTCTTCGTTATTCTTGTCATAACAACATATTTTTCCTAATAATAACTCAATTTCAATTAATACAGCGAAGCCGGATACCAGTGTAGGAAAGAATGACAATTTATTTATTTAATTGATTACATGTGCATTCCCACAAAATAAATCCCTACATCTAATTTGGTGATATCTGTGAAATGAATGAATGTATGGTCGTCTGTTAACTGCAGATAGTGAATGTGCAATATATGATCATCTTTGAGACGGTCCTTTGGTCACCTTTGGTGGAACCAAAGAGACGAAATTTACCTGAGCTTTGAGCGCCTGAAATGTGGCTGACCAATGGGTAGCATGGTCTTCCCCCACCTCGACGGAGGTGCGAGATGACCTGAAGAACGGCCATGTTTTCAGCATTCCGGCGCTGGATCTTGTGTTGGTAAGACCTGTCTTAGGTGTGCTCCGTAAAGACAAAAGAGTGGATAGAATGGTATGCATGTGGAATACTTAAGAGTAGTTTGGAATAATAATTTCTCTATTTCAGGAACCTTTGTGGGGAGAATTAAATGTCAGGCAGGTAATATTAAGGGGATCGTAGTAATCTTCGGAAGTGACCAACGGTCACAATGAAACTACGTGTAGCAATAAGTTGAAATACTTCCGAGTGCTAAAGTTAAGCTGAATTACTGGCGTGCGTACTGTAAGTTGGAAATATTTAAGAAATGGCGTGTGCAGGACTTGAAATTAGAGACGAGTACTTCCACGTGGTGAGTACTGTGTGAGTCTCAATCTGTGTGTGAGACAAAGGATAAAGAGAAGTACTCGTCCATAGTATCAGTTGAGGATTCGCGTGTGTGACGAATATGTTCTTAATATTACTTTGCGTGTTATGTTTCCGTGTGACGCTTGATTCAAACTATAATACTCTGAGAGTGAAGCAAGGTGAGTCAGCCGTCTATCCAGCAACGCCACTTGGCTTGCATTGCACAGGAAGACGTGCATATATCCTCCAGAGTTCATAGTAGGAAAGAAATGTTACGAAGTGGGGCAGTGTCGTGTGAAACTGGGATGAATACTAATTGAAGTGGGAAAGCTGAAAGTGATGTGATTATAACGTTGTGACTATTCCTTGTGTTGTATTCCACGTTGCCAGTGTGGTGTATTTCATGTAATTTAAGTATGTGTGGTTTGCATGGGAGAGTAGCAAGATAGGTACAGGGGCAGTGGGTTATGCATGTTCATTTTGTACCGCTCGGTCAGGAGGAAATTTTCGATGATGGGTGTGAGAGTCGAAGTGTGAGATGTAGCAAAAGATCCACCATCCTATCCAGAAAGTGCACTGTAGTGTTAGATAATTACGAGACCATAAGATAGAGAATCACCAATGTAAAGCCATGCCCACTGGGCGGAATTTCTCATGTGTTATTGTTGTAGGTTATACAATTTGTGTGTTTAGGTTATAGAATTTATCTGAATAAATAAGATAGTGAAAACAAAAAGATTGGTGGCCTTTTCCTTCGAATAGTATGTTGTCATGATATCCAGAATTTATAATGTGTGCGCCATTCATATTCAGTGCGATGGCCACGTGTTGATCAAAGCCGTTGGGTACGAAAGAAAATGTGGTATTGCCAGTGCGTAGTGAACAGTCAGAGTTGTGTAAATTACTAGTAGTCAGATGTGCGTTATCCGTTTACGTTGCGTAATATTCAAACAGGAGAATAATTTGCAACTTAATTGTGAGTACTAGAGCTCATGTTACTTGATAAATACGAATGAATCCACCCGCTTGGCAGACCACTCATCTTGCAGGCCTGACTGCTTGATGCCACAGTATGAGCAAGGCATGTGGGTGCCTCTCACATGAGCTGCCAAAATTGTAGCGTCCGAGTTGGAGGACTTTAAATTTTATGTCACTGCGCTCCAAGAAACTAAACTGTCTGGGGAAGGCATGTTGCGTCAGAAAAACTCAGCAATCGTCTATGAAGGCTGTGAAGAGAGTGGAGGGCGTGAACGCGAAACACGACTTACAGCGGGTGATCGTTTGATAAGACAAGTGAATGGATTCTGTGCAATCAATAAGAGAATTTTTTTTTGTCAGTCTTCTGCCTGGTTTGATGCGACCCGCCAAGAATTCCTCTGCTGCGCCAACCTCAATCTCAGAGCAGCACTTGCAACCTACGTCCTCAATTATTTTCTGGATGTATTCCAATCTCTGTCTCCCTCTACAGCTTTTGCACTCTACAGCTCCCTCTAGACCATGGACGACATTCCCTGTTGTCATAGCAGAAGTCCTACCATCCTGTCCCTTCTTCTTGTCAGTGTTATCCACATACGGTATTTCTTTCCTTTCAGATTCTGCACAGGACGTCCTCATTCCTTACCTTATCTGTCCACATAATTTTCAACATTCGTCTATAGCACCACATCTTAAATGCTTCGATTCTCTTCTGTTCCGTTTTCCCACAGTCCATGTTTCACTACAATACAATTCTGTGCTGCGAACGTACATTCTCAGAATTTTTTCTCAAATTAATGCCTATGTTTGATACTAGTAGACTTCTCTTGGCCAGGAACGCCCATTTGCCAGTGCTAGTCTGCTTTTAATGTCCTCCTTGCTCCGTCCGTCATTGGTTAAAGTAGCAGAATTCCTTAATTTCATCTACTTCGTGACCGTCAATCCTGATATTAAGTTTCTCGCTGTTCTCATTTCTGCTGCTTCTCTTTACTTTCGTCTTTCTTCTATTTATTCTCAGTCCATATTCTGTACTCATTAGACTGTTCATTCCATTCAGCAGATCATCTAATTCTTCTTCACTTTCACTCAAGATAGCAATGTCATCAGCGAATCTCATTATATATATCCTTTCACACCTAATTTTAATTCCACTCCTGAACCTTCCTATTATTTCCATCATTGCTTCTTCCAAGTACAGATTGAACAGTAGGGGTGAAAAACTACATCCCTGTCTTACACATTTTTTAATACGAACACTTCGTTCTTGGTCGTCCACTCTTATTATTCCCACTTGGCTCTTGCACATATTGTATATTACCCGTCTCTCCCTACAGCTTACCCCTATTTTTCTCAGGGTTTCTAACATCTTGCACCATTTTACATTGTCGAAGGCTTTTTCCAGGACGACAAAGCCCATAAACATGTCTTACTATTTCCTTAGTCTTGCTTCCATAATCAACCCCAAAATCAGAACTTCCTCTCTGGTGCCTTTACCTTTCATGAAGCTAAACTGATTATCAACTAACACATACTCAATTTTTTTCCACTCTTCTTGTTAGCAACTTGGATGCATGAACTGTTAAGCTGACTGTGCGAAAATTCTCGCACTTGTCGGCTCTTTCAGTCTTCGTAATTCTGTGGATGATATTTTTTTATTTGATCTTAATTCCTCCAAACCTCTTTTAAATTCGGATTCTAATACTGGATTCCCTATCTCTTCTAAATCGACTCCTGTTTCTTCTTCTTTCACATCAGACGAATCTTCCCCCTGATAGAGGCCTTCGATGTACTATTTCCACCTATCCGCTCTCTCCTCTGCATTTAACAGTGGAATACCCGTTGCACTCTTAATGTTACCACCCTTGCTATTAATTTCACCGAAAGTTGTTTTGATTCCCTGCAGCCATTTCGTCTTAGCTTCCTTGCACTTCCTATTTATTTCACTCCTCAGCGAGCATCCTGTGTCAATATAAAGCGTAAGTATGAAGGTATAGCATTAATGCGCCAAAACATGTAAGCGACGAGGAAGAGAAATGTGAGTTTTATGAAGAAATAGAAAAAACAATGGAATGCACTGGTACCAGAAATATTAACATCATTTTTGGAGATATCAAGGCCGTTGTGGAACAGGAAGATATGTATAGGCCAACAATTGGAAAAGTGAGTACGCATCCGAAAACAAATGACGGTGGACGGCATCTCATCATTTTTGCACTAAGCCTGATTATTGTGGACAGCTCGAAGATCTTCCCCCACAAACAGTTACGCAATGGAACTTGGACTTTGTCAGATCGTAATACAACCAATCTGATCCGTCATATTGATGAGAGGTGCAAGACATACATGACAGATGTTAATCAAAGCAAATAGATTAAATGTTTCAAAATCTTGGATTACAAATGGAATAAAAGTATCTTGCAAAACAAAAAGAAGACTGTACTTAATGCCAAGTGAAAACGATGAATACAGTGTTAAATCGCATTACAAATTATATTGTAAAATTCTAAATAAAGTAATCAGAACTTCAAAATGTATTTATTTTCAAGAAAAAATAAGTGCCTCTAGTAAGAAGATAAAAACTATATGGAACATAGTAAAAAGTGAAACAAGAAAAACTAATCAGGCAAATGAGGAAATTATGTTAAATGTAAATAATGAGTTGATTAGAGATGCCTCCAAAATTGCAGACACTTTCAACAACTTTTTCCTTTCAGTAGCAGACAACTCAGGTTTGCATAGTTCCTCAGAAGACAGCCTAAAATATTTAAAAAAATGCATTTCCGCAGAAGTTTGACATAATTCAACTATATAATAGAAAACAGTGCGTGTCTCTATCAGGCTTACCACATACTATAGTCATTCAAAATATGAAACCATCAGACAAGGGGTCCCCAGGGCTCCATTTTAGGTTCCTTGTTGTTCCTGTTATATATTAATGACCTTCCATAGCCGGCCACTGTGGCCGAGAGGATCTAGGCGCTTCCGTCTGGAACCGTGCTGCTGCTGTGGTCGCAGGCTCGAATCCTGCCTCGGGCATAGATGTGTGTGATGTCCTTAGGTTGGTTAGGCTTAAGTACTTCTAAGTCTACGGGACTGATAACCTCAGATGTTAAGTCCCATAGTGCTTAGAGCTATTTGACCTTCCATATGCAATGTCACGAAATGCAAATTTTGTCTTATTTGCAGATGATACAAGTATTGGTATGAAAAACAGTACCTTTGATCTCCCTGAGCAATCAGCCAATGAAATATTTGTAAGTATCAATGTGTGGTTCACAGCAAATGGATTGTCACTGAATTTTTATAAGACCCAGTACATACAGTTTAGTACCTCACAAAGAATACCTGACCCTTAATTATAATGTATTGAAACAATGAAATTAAAGATGTAGACAGTGTCAAATTTTTAGGGCTACAATTTGACCACAACCTAAATTGAATGAAACGCCTTAGTTCAGCTACATTTGCAGTACGCATGATAGCAGAAATAGGTGATTTAAAAATGAAGAAGTTAGTTTATTCGACCTACTTCCATCCACTAATTAGTTATAGAATCATCTTTTGGGGAAACTCCTCTCACAAAGAGAACATTTTCAAAATTCAGAAACGAGTCATTAGAATGGTATCTGGTGTCAGCCCTACATCATCATGCAGAGACCTCTTTAAGAAACTTGATATTCTAACTACTACTTCTCAGTGCATATAGCCACTGATGTCCTTTGTCATTTCCAACATGTCTCTTTTTACACAAAATAGTGCAAAACATAATTATAATAACAAAACGAAAAACAATCTGTATAAGGACCACAAAAGCTTTACATTAGTACAAAAAGGAGTCAAATACGTGGCTACTCTTACATATCAAAGATCTTGTAAGTGGTAAAGATCGGTTTCAGAGTGAACTAAAGAACTTCCTGTTTTCCAACTCCTTCTACTCCATCGGTGAATATCTTCACAGGGATTAAAGCTCATAACTCTGTTTGCATTAGAATTGTGCAGCCGCGCGGAATTAGCAGAGCGGATGCCGGCACGGTAGCTCAGCGTGTTCGGTCAGAGGGTTAGCTACCCTCTGTAATAAAAAAACTGAGCTAATGGATCAACAAC